>NW_028279314.1:0-173146 GCF_059751315.1 Micrasema longulum
TGTAGCGGTCCATCCTATTCTGTGACGGTAGTTGGTAGTAATAGAAATTCTATATATCATCACCACATTTCACCGAATTTCTTAGTTACGCGACACAATATTTTTTAAGACAAAATCTGAGCAATTACTGGTTCGTTTTCTGTTCCATACAAAACGGATTTTCGGAGAAAAAATACAGAATGTAAAAATGGATTCCGCCACAGAGAATGTATAAATTATTCTGAGAAAATATGAGGAGATTGAGATCAATAATAAACTCAAACGTATTTTAGTTCTGTCGACATTTTTCGATTCCCCGACGGTTACACGTGATTAAGTGATATTTTTTTATGAGTGAACGTTTAGTATTAAAAAAACTTTTTAATATATTGTTTGTTTTTATTATTTTTTGGCAATCGTCGCCTAATTTGGCGTGACGTCATTCAGTCATCCACGCGACTCACGAGTTGTGATATTTTCGAAATTGTACTGGACTTGTCCGCCTAATCAGATACTCTATTCGAGTCAACTAATTTGCTAACTGTCAGACAGCTTTATGTCAGGGCGGTTCTAACCAACTTCTGGTTTTCAATAAAGAACAGAGTTCAACAAATGTGCAACGAGAATCAACTTAAAGGTGCCTCAAAGTAAAATTAGGTTCTTTTGCTGGAAAGATGCGACATTTTGTCACTTATTCGACAATAATCGAATGGTCATCTCGATTGCTTTGTCAAATCAATATTATTGACTTAAAGCGAATGAAAATGTGGCAACACTGACAAATACGTACTTACCTATGGATTTCGTGTCACTTTTAAACTTCAGTTTTATTCCACAATACTCGTAAATTGTTTCTAGTCAAACTTGCTCCTTTAAGTATTTTGTGTATGTTATGATTTCATCACAAAATATATTTTTTACTGAAACACAGCAACATTTCACTCGATATAACACATAAGGTATATTTTTGGTCTTAGGAAATATGACCACATTTCTGATTATCGTAGGCAACTAAAATGCCTCAAAATTGGACAGCGGAGAGACTATCACTCCCTTTCACTTCTGTTCAATGTATTTCATAGTCCTAACGCTCCTATTACCTGCGTAAAAAGTTCAACGCTTATCAGTTCATGGTTAACCTCTTCGTTCTAATTCTCAAGGCACTCTCTTAATACCCATCCACATTTCCTCTTTCTTCTCTAACTCATATAGTGTCAATGCCGCTCGACTATGGAATCATCTCCCATCCACCATTAAAGATGTTACTACAGTATCACTGTTTAAATCACGTCTGAAAAAACATCTCCTTTCTCTGCCTTAATCACTCCTCCTTTCGTCTATCCTCTTTTTTTCACTTTTTCTTTGAGTAATTGTATTTTTTTAGGGTAATTTATATACAAATACATTTATTTATATTTTTATATATCTTTAGCTTTTTTTTTCTATTGAATTATGTTTTAACTTGAATTGTAAAAATAAAACTTTTATTTTATTGGCCGGTTGAAAGATATTGCTATTTGACTAAAAGCCTGCTAATGTACAATTAAAATTATGTACAAAAAGTTAAATAAATAAATAAAAAATAAAAAACACACATTGACATTGTTATACGAAATATGTAATACCTATTCATTTAACGGATTTTGAAACTTTATTATTTATTTGATATATATTATACTATCTCAAGCATATATTTTTACATTGACTATAATATTCAAACTTTCAAACCATTTCCTAAAAGTCGTAAATAACTTGTGCTGGAAAAATGAAAATCGAGTTTGTGGGATTTGATCCTCAGACCTTTGGTCCGTGAGTCCACTATATTACCGCGGACTACAATCAGGTTGTATTTTTTATATTGATATCTCATGTTGCATTAATATTTCATCAACAGTTCTAATAATTCGATCTGAATTATTTATTGACAATCGGAGAAGTGTGCAAGTTTGGATTTTGTCTAAGGGAAGAGACCATTGCAGGAGACTGCTGCGAGATGTTGCATAGATTTATATACTATTCAGCGTTTTGTCCAGAAAATTATTGATGGAATCCTATTATAAGTCCTTACACTGTATACTATTTACCAATCTAAAGATGCTCATTAAAGGGTGAATGCGCGAATTGGTAATATAAATAAGTATTTTTAATTTATTTAAAGTTATATTTAAACAAAGATTATTATGTCATTATGACTCTTTTAATAACATGTTATGAAAATAGCAGAAATGCCGTATACAGGGTGTTCATTAAACCCTGTCACATCTGAAACCACGATGATCAGTATGAGCAAAAAGACATATTGGCACATTTAAATATTTTTTTAGAACGAATAAAATTTAAAAAAATAAAATATAAAAAAAAGGAAATGGTTGCTTAATTTTGCAGGGGAGAGACGAGGAGGGGGGAGTCTGATACTGCGCCGCGCTCCCCTCACTTCTCCCCTGCAGAAGTAAGCAACCATTTTAGCCGATTATTCGCACGCAGCGACTTGCAAATGAATACAGTGATGATTCAGATTTATTTTATACCACGCCGCTGATGATCAAGTCCTGTGTTTTGAAAAAAAAATAACAATTTAAAATTCAAATAATGATTAGTTCTTCACTTTTGTTTTAACTCTTTACTCTTGTGTGTATAATTATTTTTAAAATTTCTAATTGTTTAATATTAATATTCATATAAACCATGAAGTAATCTTTTTATCTTTTTAAGCACTTTCTTTTTCTTCTTCTTCTCTTCATCTATTTTAAAAACTGATATTTTCTTTTATTAACCTTTCTTTTATAAAGGTAAATATTTATATTTGTTACAGGTGTAATATTTCTTTTTTATATATAAATACTGTTGACCATTGTATACCTTTCTCGATGTTTTTGTTCTTTTTTTAATATTATGTTAATTATTTTTGTATTTTTTTTCGCTGGTTTTAATGTAATGATGTAAAAGGTTCATGGAACCGTAAATAAATACATTTGTTTTTTTAAATACCTTATTTAAAAAAAATTCTTTGTTCGAAATATATTTTTTTAATATACCAATATGTCCTCTTGCCCATACTGATCTTCGTGGTTTTGGATGTGACGGGGTTTAAAGAACACCCCGTATAAATAAATATGTATGTATCACGATTCATGTTTATTTTATATTATGTTTCTAACCGTTTGAATTTTTAAAGAACATCGTCAGAAATCTTGTCTCTGCAACTATCAATGGCACATGTCGCGTTTTTCTAGTGACGTATTTTTTTTATCCCAAAATAAACCATACATGAAAATCTAACCTACCTACCTAAATAATGGCGTAATTCAAGTCCGTTTATGAATCTTTCAAAAACAGATTTCAATCATACTACTTGACACCGCAAACTTAGCATTCTCCGTTTAGTTAGTGAAGCATAATTAGAAATCTCACAATTCTTTTTTAAAAGTTGTCGAAAATTTCTCAGTAACTCCTTCAATGGAGGTTTCTGAGTTTGCTTCTAGTACCCTCATATTTCCTTTTTGCGAAAAACCGTATAGTCAGGATTGAACCATTTTTGATATTAGCCGACACATGTATCGGGTATCTTTTGGGCACCTTCCCATAAATAAAATTACATATGGCACTTAGTGAGACACTGTAACTCTTCATTAGGCAAGTCCCAACTCTACTTCGGCAATATATCTTATTATGTTTACTGACCAGCCGAAACCAGCGCCGGCCGTCAATACTGACTGATGACGTCACGATTCAAATAAGAAGCTTATTGAAAAAATACCCTAGAAATAAAAATATTTCGGCTCGCGTTGATATTTTTATCGGTTTTTAACAAATTACGCTCAGTGCGATTTCATCTAAATGCCAATAAATTTAGCGATTTTTTTAATACTTTGCCTGCTTTAATTAAATCAAATATTATGTCAAGTAGGAACAATATAATACTAACATATTACAACAGAGGTGAAGAACATTTAAGAAAAGGTAATATAGAAGTCTGGGCATCTACAGGGCTTATGACCTGTCAATGGCTGGTTTAAGTGGCCACTTTACACACTGTGTAACATTCACCATTCTGCCTATATTTGAACATCTATATTCCTTCAATTCCTTCATCTGTTGATGTTTGTAAAGTTAAAGAGCTGAAACCTTTATTTATGCGGGTGAGATTCATCTAATTGAATTATTTCACCTACATACTAGGCAACGCCTGAAAATGTTATTTTTTCAATTTCTATACTTGTTCATGGACCAGGTAATTTATCAACTTCTATATTACCTTTTCTTAAATGTTCTCCATCACTGTTGTAATTTGTTAATCTCCACTTGAACCAGCCAATGACAGGTCATAAGCCCTGTAAATGCCTAGACTTCCATATTCCCTTATTTAAGGTATTCTCCATCCCTGTTGTAATTTGTTAATGATATTATTAACTTTACTTTTTAACTTTTGTATAACTGCTACTTATTATATTATTGTTTATGAACTTAATTATGTTTTATATAAGCAAATTTGTATTGTAAAATGCCCTATGGACGTTTATTGTATAAAAAATAAATATACACATTTATAATTTACATATTTTTATTTTATTCAAAATTATACAGTCGCCTCCTAGGAGAGTTGTGTATTTTAAATCTACACTCCCGAGGATCATTTTTTGCAAGACTGAATAAATTTTCCCTAGTTTTACATACAGCGTAATCTAGACTATTAGACCGTTTCTGCTAAATAAATTGTGATCGGCCCATTTCACATGCATCGTGCCCGGCCGCGGCCCGGTGAAATTAGGGTGGGTCGATACTTATTCATTTTTTTTTTTTCGTTTTGTTACTTAGTTTTTAGTCGCGGGTGAAAAATTTACTCAAGGATATCGAGTGGAGATTTTTTTTTTTTTTTGTATGCGAGTTGCATTATTTTTTACCTTGCTTATTTATTTATTTTATTTGGGAAATCAACAGTTCTACATACATATTTATAGTAAACAAACAGATATAGTGTATAAACTCAGAACTAAAAACAGATTTCCACAAAGTATACAAAGTTAGTAAAGAAAATATATTATATATCAAATAAATCTGGCAGATCTAAATCCATGCTGTTCATCGATCAGTATAGATCAAACTATGGCCTAAATTCTCCAATGACCCGCCTTTGTCGTATTGTTAACTCAAGACAGGATCTGGACTTTTTTGGTTTAAGTTTACAACGATTTAAACGAGCACTAAATAAATAGTCCAGATCTTGTCTCGATGTCCCTTATGTTTGTCAATGCTTCTTTCTTTTTTCTTTAAATGTTTTAAACTATTCTTTTATTGTAATATTTAACCTTATAAATTGTATACATGGACAATGTCCGTTAATAAATAAATAAATAAATAAATAGATATAAGTTTATACATATAAAAATGTTATTTTCATGTTTTTCAATAATCAAAGAATTTTTTAAATTTATTTTAAGAACATTAAGTTACTATAAATTGGGTGATATTAGGACAAGAATGCTTGAAGAGAGGATAAGGAGGGGCAGGGAGAAGTACATATTTATTATTATAATGTCTACTAAGTTACATAATGCATTTTTAGTGTAAATTTTAAATCTGTCAGAGTGATGCTTGTGTAATCTACATTTTTGAATTTTGTATTGTACATTGAAAAAGTCCTACAAAAAAAAGCATTTTTAACATACGATGTTTTATATATTGGAACATGAAACAGGTGGTACCGTCTACAAATCCTGGCTGGCACATGTATTGTTATTAAACTAAGTAGTTCTGTACAGTCAACTATTCCTGTCATAATTTTGTAAAGCAGTAGTTGGTCCGCACACACTCTGCGGTATTGTAGAGAAATGATTCCATGGAAGGTGGAGGCAGTGAGAGTTGATACATAAGAAATACCGGTTTTGTATTTAAGGTACTTATAATATACAAGCTTTGTATTTCAAAAATAGAATTTGTCTGCCATTATATTACTTTATTTTAGCTTAACTGTTGGGATCAGGAAGAATATTCTAATGTGCGCCAATCAGGTACTTCTCAGCATTTGCTCATGTGGAGAGGAAACCACTTTAAACTCTTCAGGAGAAGCCGGCCTGTTGACAGTTGTCAACCGGCCTTCCGTTGCACTACAAGAGTGTTCGGCATTTTGTTCCCTACTTTGGTTTATTTTACCAATTGCCTGCATTATATTGATCATGTATGATACTACCTCTCGTGTGAGTTCTTTATTACCTATCACCGATGGGATGTCGCAAAGATCTTCATCCAGGCTTCTGCATCGCGCCTCCAGCTGTTGTCTTTGAAAGCTGAAAAAGGGGCAATGCATCAACAATCGAGCGGAGATTAGTCGGCTTCATGTTGAACTAGTTCGTGGGTTTACCTGCCAATTAGCATTACAAATGTTATTAAAAAAAATAATTATTATACGATAAAAGTAAATCCACCCTATGTTATTTTGTCGGGCCGATTGAATTTTTGTTGTGGACTTTGGCGTTTTCTAGTTTCAAAACTTTGTATATACCTTTTTTATGTACATCTTTGCCTGAAAATTCTTATTATATAATCTGTACTTTAGATAATAAAACACGGGAGTCCATTTTTTGGCGTTTTGAGTAGAAATTGTCACAATAAACTACTTTATACGTAAATAAAAAACCACTTTTATCATAACGAATTTTTTAAAGTTAAAATAAAAATCTAAAGTCCGCTTTGTATCAATGCAAAAAAAAACATCAGTAGTCCCCAGCTATGCAATTTAAATATAAACTGTTATTTTGAAATAATAATTATTTTACATCGAATCAGTTCATTACAGATTTAAATTATCTCATTTGATTAAAAAGTTATGATGTTATGAAGGTTAGCTAAAGATAATAATTTATTATAATTCAATAAAGCAGCTGGAATATGTAGTATAAAATAAATATATTTTTAAAAAAATTACGCGCTCAAGTGAATAAAAATGTACACTATAATGGGGCGACCTGACTGGAGAAATATAATATTCTAAACGATTTCTAACCATGGGTACTATTCTGAACCACTCTCATGGCACGAAAAAACAGTTTTTTCGTGCCATGAGAGTGGTTCAGAATAGCACAAACAAGGCCTGCGAGAGCGTTTGGAATACCAGCCCAGGGAGAAATAAAGTGACTTGATTGGTGTAATATTTTTTAATTTGCTTGTAACTCTGCAAATAAATCCCAACATTTGTACCGTATATATTTTTGTATTTATTTTATATTTATTCCGTTGTATTGTATATATTGTCAAATCAAATTTGAAGAACTAGTTATACCTTAATAAACAATATATATATATATATATATATATGTATATAATAGAAATAAATTAAAAAATAAAACATTGTTACAAAATCCTGACGCTTTCCGATGACACTCTACCTATATGGATGTTTGTTTTAACAAAAGTCATCCCCATCCCACAAAACGATGCTATAGACCCAGCATCCCTTATCTCTTTTGGCAACTCATTAAACATCTTAAGTCCCTTATTATACATATTGTTTTGAGTTGCCTGGATTCTTGTTTTGGGGAGTCTGAAACCTTCACCTACCCTCGAAGGATAGCGATGAATTTCGTCTTATCCGCTGAACATCATAAAACATGTATTCGGGCAACACTTTTTTATTTTATTTAAATATTAACACTAAAGTATTTAAAATTACTCTCTGTTTTGCCGAAAACATGTTCAGTGTCGTCAAGATATGCTGAATTTTATATGTATTATCACAACAAGGACGAAGAAAATTTTGTAATATAATTAAAATAGTAAATAAATTAAGAAAATAAGTATAATATCGATATTTTACATTAATAATTGCACGTGTATGGTGATATGTTATATCTTCTTTTCAAACCAATTATTTGTTATATTTTAGATCAACTATGTTTTTAGTTTGTCCAAATTTTTGTTGACAAGAACTGGATTCAACCCCCTAGGGAGCTGTTAAACTAACATATTACAACAGAGAAAGGGAATATAAAGTCTAGGCATCTACAAGGCTTATGACCTGTCATTGTAACATTCACCATTATAGTATATATTACTTACATTATATTATGTATTAAATTTATTAAATTGTTATTATTAAATTGATATTTTTCTGTGGTTCTGTGCGATACAACAACTCTCATCCATGAAATTAACCCATACGATGTAAATTAGTGATATATTATACTATATAGATATATTATCCATTACTTTACTATATAATTCATTAAAAATAAATAAAAAATACCACTATGAATTCAGTCGATATTAGGTATTTAATTGAAATGTCAACTGGCCGAATGTTCCAGTAATTAATAGTGCTGAAAACGGCCGCGTGGAGCGCTTTATGTCCTGCAATATGACGCATGAAAGTAATTATGGTCTTATGTCAAAAGAACCATCTCAAAGAAAAATAGTCCTCAAGAAAAAATGATTGAAATACTGTTTTCCAAATCAAGAGTCTTCAAATAATTTGTGTAATCTGAAAGTTTAATCTAATAGATAAAACCCGCACTGGGATTTAATACATTTAAAATATAGTATACTTATTTGTATGAAAAAATAAGCTGGAATAATCGGCTAGTTTCTTGGCTCACCGCAGGCGCTGGTCGTGCTTTATTAAATTTTATATTTATGTTAAGATAAAAATACAATCGTTGGAAATGATTTTAAATAAACGTTAAATTTTTATTTGTTTTTCTGTAAATAAAGTTACAATAAAACATTATTATGGTTAGTCTAATATAATGGTAAGCTGCGAATGATCGCTTCCATACACGGATCGCCCCTGGTAGCTGGTGCATTTGATATTGACTGTTTTTCTGAGATGACAATGACTTCATACAGTTTCTCTTTCGAGTGGACATTACGAAATATAAAAGTTCACAATATAGCTAATTAAGACGAATACAGTAAGGCTCGCAGCACTCGCTTACGCCCGTTCCATATTGGGAGGATGTGTCTATCAGGCCATATATGGAACACCTATCTTACGTACCACGTACTGGGCCATTATTCAAAGCTGGCGCGTTCGAAAAACTTACACGAACGCATTGTGTAGTATCTGTGAATAAGCGAATGGAATGACATCGCCGGCATACGCATGATAGCCCAGACGCCGAGGCCCGATTACAATGAGAAGTTAACATTTATCTTCAATTTTATTTACAAAGTATTCTGTATAAAAAACCGAGTATGCACAGTTTTAAAAAATATTTTAAACATGTTTAATTTTTTAAACATTTTTTTTATAACACATAAAAATACAATATTACAACTAAATACAATTTTTTACATTAATCAAATACATATATTTACATTAACATTACGTAAAAGAAATAAACAATTCTTGTGTACATAATGGAGAGTGACGTCTGACAATAGATTATTTTATTTTAATCAATAATATTTTTAGAATAACATAAATAAATTACAAAAAAGATATAAACGATGTTTTTAATCAGTGTTACAAAAAGAAGAATTATAGATGTAATTTTTTATTTCTTTCTTAAATATATTGTATTCCTGACTTTTTATTATCTTTGTTCATTTCATTAAAGAAAAATATTCCTTTGTAAGTATGATGATGTTGTGCAGTAGTTGTTTTTAATTTAGGAAATAAGATATTACCACCTGTTCTAGGTCGCGTACTTACGTTTTGAGATCTAGAAATACTATTATTTATTTTATCTTTATGTATTTGAAGCAAACAATTCTTTTTATATAGCAATTTAATATCTAAAACCTTATTTTTAAAAATAATTGAACAGTGGGAAAGTAGTTTTTACAAAATAACTTTTATAGTTCATTTTTGTATTTTTTCAACCGGTAAAATATTTGTTTGGAAAGCACCACCCCATCCGATTATTCCGTACTGTAATATGGATTGGGCGAATGCAAAGTAAATTGATTTTAATTTTTCGTTGGTTAATATATTCCTTAATCTAATAAATACATATGTAAGTTTTCTCTAATTATATTTAAATTTGTTGCAACAGAGAGGGAAAACATTTTAGAGAAGGGAATATAGGAGTCTAGGCATTTACAGGGCTTATGACCTGTCATTGCACATAAAGGTTTCATCTCTTTTACTTCGCAAAAGTCAACCACCCACTTACCCGGGTCTGTTTTAAAGGTCTTGTGGCCTCCTTTCAGATCCGCACATTGCAAAATCAATTTATTTTGCTGTAACGGACGGTAAATTTATTTATTTTTTCAAAAAAATGTTTGTTTTCAAAAGATTCGCGTTTTTTTCTTTTTTGAATTAACACTTACTGCTTTCAATGCCCCGATCACCATCAGAGCAACCAGTCAAGTATATACAGTACAAGTATATACAGCCAAGTACATACACAAAAGTCAACAGTTCAAACATAGGCAGAATGATGAATGTTACACAGTGTGTAAAGTGGCCACTTAAACCAGCCAATGACAAGTCATAAACCCTCTAAATGTCTAGACTCCTATATTCCCTTCTCTAAAATGTTTTCCCTCTCTGTTGCAACAAATTTAAATATGAACAACTCTGAAACAACTGAGAAAATCCAGCCAGTCTGCAAGCATTTCAACATACTCAAAACATTGTTAGATGTTTAATTATAAGTTACCGATGAAGATTCTTTACACGTTCATGCAAGTATACCCTTTTTCAAAAAAAATATGTTTGTAAGTGAAAATTCTTGATGAAAGTACATTGTATTTTTTTATGGAAACAATAGACGAGTGATACTTTAATCATCTCATTAGTTAATCTGGAACACTTTGTTAATGATCATTAAGGCAAAAATATTTTAATTTAATATACTCTCATATAAACTTGAATTCTCTATTCTTTTTCTGTTTTGTAAAAATACGTTGAATTTCTTAATAAAGATACCAGTGTCAAAGATGTCGTGAAAGCTATGAAACCGGTCACTGGATATTCCAAATTTGTGAATTAAAGTATCACTCGTCTTTTATTTCTTTGATAAAATACTCATTTTAATACAAAAATATCGGTTTTTCTTTATGGCCAGTCGAAGATAACTCTGTGAACTTCCCACTGTAATCGCGGCCCAGGTTGTTAAATTGCACTCTAGCTAGAAATAATCTCAGGAGTTTTAAAAATTGGTATGTTTTATTGAGCTGGTAGTTGCTAAGAACATATTCAGTTTTCGACTGTGAATTATTAGCGGAAGTTTTAAAAAAAATGCAAAATATGCTCGAAATTTTGGTTTTATAAGCATATCTCGACTTTGGCTTATCCCAGACCAATATTTTTAATAACAAAAATAAAGAACACTATTTCAGCTACAATTCACTTTTGAACAACTTTTTGCAAAAACTTATAATTTATAATACAGATCAACAAATTCGCGTTAGGCCTCGCAAAATCGCGCCCACGCTGTGGATCTTCCTATTGCTCGCTCGCTACCGGTCTCCGCCTTCCTTCCACAAAAAACCTCCCATTTATATAATCATGATAATTAAATCCTTATATTTAATTAACTATGCATTTATAATTGAGTAGTTTTAGTTTTTTTTCTTAGCAAACTGAATATGTTATTAGCAATTCCCAGCTCTATCTAACACACGAGTTATTAAAACTCCTTGAATTATTTCTAGGCAAAACTACCCGGCGCCTGGGCTATTATGAAAATAATCTCCATAGCTCTCGCGCTCAGACGCGCTTATGAGCGTGACATAGACTACTATTGCTTTGTTAGTTGCTAATGATATGGTAATAAAATATACACAGGATGCTTCTGCGTTTTTCTGAATTTTGCTGCGATTCTTAATTGTAAAAAATATTAAAATATATAATGGGCTTTACTTATTAGATTTCCTTATACCGGGATTATATTAAGAAATAACTATTTATAACCGACATAAAAAAAGCATACTTATAAAATTTTTTTTTACCTAGAATAACAATTCACAGGTTATTTCATGCTTAATTTTTTTAAACAGTCAACACTGATATGTGCGCGTGCGCAGTAACTTTTATAACAACACAAACAAACGTCAAAGTCAAATCGAGACTACTGTCAGTGTAATCGAGAACATGGAGAAAACCGTTAGAAAATAAAATCAAAATTAGGAAGAAGAGGAGAAGTTAAAAACGAGTTCTATGGTTTATTCGCGTTTCTTTTTTTATCACAATTAATTAAAACACATATAAACATATAACATTTCAGATATTATTTAAACAAATAATTTAAATCACTTAAATCGTATTGAGAAGGTCGCAGGACTTCGAAATTGTTTAAAATTGAAAAAAGAACTGATAAACTATCTATTTTGATTACCGAAAAATATAACTTTTGACAGATCGCGTGCTTATTCTAAGGTTATAATACCAAATAATATGCAGGTATTAGTTTCTATGGTCGCTATCCCAGATTTAAACCGAGTTTAACTTTATGTGAGGTTTATAAGTAATACTTTTTGCTATTTCATCATTACCACTATTCTCAAGTTTAACTTGATACCTGATTTATAAGTAAGGCGCTAAATGTTTAGCTATGGATTAAAAACACTGGTTTATAAATATATTTTTTTATTTAGTCTAATCATATTGGTCGATTATCTAGTGTTGGTGCGTTCGCAAAACTTACACAAACACATTTTTAACATACATAATATTTTACAAAATGTTATTAAATATCTGTATATAAACACTTACCGACTTTTCTATGTCTACCGGTTTTGAGACGTACCTGTTTCTTCGCCAAGACACCAATTAAAGCATTATGCAAAATCCACTTTACACCTTCACTGAAACCGGTAGACATAGAACAGTCGGTAAGTTGTTATTTCCAAATATTTAATTCAAATTAAAATAAAAAAAAACAGAAAAAATTAAGTCAAATGTTTGACCACAAAGTTAATTCTTTAAATATTAATAATCCAGAATATTGATCAAAAACGTATTGCTCCCAAAAAAAAAATATCTGTCGGAATGGCGGCAGAAAACAAGCCTTTTTATTATAAGTTCGTTAAAAATGATGAACACAAAACATTATAAATAAAAAATGTTCTTTGTAAAAATAAATTAAAATTAGTATTACATTTTTTTAACCCATTTTTTTTTCATATACAAAACCCCTAATCCAATACGGATTTAAAAAAAAAGAAAGCACATTTGCAACATCCTGTAGATTTGAAATGCGTTTGTACGTTTTGCGAACGCGCCAGCTCCAGTTAATCGACCAGTAGGCAGGCACCATGAACACAATTCAATGAAAGTAACGATTTGAGAAAAGAGAATCCGAAATTTAGTTGTCATTTTATATGACGCGAGTTAAAGTTAATGTTAAATGTTAAACCCTTCACGGTTCCGTGATTATTTTCTGTTCATTTCAAGATTGATCGAATTTAATTCGATTGTAATAGGGAAATATCATGATTATTTTTTAACAACATTTTTAAAGTAAAATGGGTCTATGAAATACTGTCCAGTAAAAAATATTTTGTTGATTTAAATGAATTAAAATTAATGCGTCACGATCCATGTTAATTTTTAACTTTGTTCCAAATCATTGAAATTTTAAAACATTTAAGTTTGTAAGTGAAAATTCTTGATGGAAGTTCATTGTAATTTATTATATAAATAAAACACGAGTGATACTTTAATCCACAAATTTGGAATATCCAGTGACCGGTTTCATCGCTTTCGCGACATCTTGACCAGTCTCGAAGATGTCGCGAAAGCGATGAAACCGGTCACTGGATATTCCAAATTTGTGGATTAAAGTATCACTCGTGTTTTATTTATATAATAAATTGAAATTTTAATTCGATGTCTTAAAAACGACCATGAATTAAAAGTATATGGTCCAATTTAAGAATAAGATTTTAATTAATTTTTTTTATCCGTGTTTTTTAAAGCCTGTCACATCCAAAACCACGATGATCAATATGAGCAAGAAGACAGATTTGGCACATTATAATTAATTTTTAGAACAAATAAAATTTACAAAATAAATTATTTCAAAAAAACAAATGGTTGCTTACTTCTGCAAGGATGAAGAGGCGAGAAGGGAGGGCAGAGTTTTATACACCATTAACCACATGGCCACGCCCCCTCGCTTCTCCCCTGCAAAAATAAGCAACCATTTGTTTTTTTTTTTTTTTTTAATTCTGCGTTCTAAATATTGTTTTAAATATGTTAATATGTCTTCTTGCCCATACTGATCATCGTGGTTTCAGATGTGACGGAATTTAAAGAACACCCTGTATATTCACATAGAAATAAAATTACAAAAATACACTTTAGAAAAATACATCTTAAAATTAAGCTATAGCATAAATTGAAAAAAATGCCCACAAATACTTTAGCGTCTGAGCGTGGGCCATTTCTTTTTTAATTGTTAATAAGTTTATAGCAAATAAATATGGTATGACATGACCATGAAAAGAAAAGAAAAGAAAAAGAAAATTAAGATTTGCTGATATTACGAAAACATGATTTATTTGCAGTATGCATTTTATTATTATTATTATTATATATTTTTTTAATAATGGTGTCTATCTGTCCCTTCCATGCTAATCCAAGACAATCACATCTCAAACCTACTTTAAACTGTACAGCAATTAACAAATGTGTACCTGGTCGACATACTCGTCACAGATCTTCTTTCGCTCTGCTAGTTTTAGGACCAACGATTGCATGCACTCGCCTATCTTTAGGCCGTTTTCACGCATGCCACGCCAATCCACCCGGCCCAGTAATTTTACCGGCTACATCCTACAAACGCATACAGAATGTGTTACCTTTTGTAGGGTGTACCCGGTAAAATTACCGGGCCGGGTGGATTAGCGTGGCATGTGTGAAAGGCTTAACACATATGGTAATTTGTATGAGGCTGATGTATTTGGTTCTGGGCCCCAATTACAATGAAAAGTTAACATGTATCTTCAATTTTATCTACAAAGTAAAATTAAGTTTTCTGTATGAAAAACAGAATGTGCGTACATTTTTGTACGCACATTCCTTTGTACAACATGTTCAATTATAGATTATCGATGAAGATACTTTAAATGTTCATGCAAATATAATCATTTTCGTACACAAATATCTATAACCTTTTGCCAGAATCGTGGAAAGACGGGAGTGTTGTCAAGTTGCGGAAGGTGTTGACCTCGCTCTTTCATGACATTAATCATAAGGAGTCAGAAAAGTTGATGCATGCCACGGATTGGAGATTCTTACTGGATGTCGAAAATAAAATATAAAAATAAGGAATAATTAAAAAAAATATATTTATAGATGGCAACCATGAAGTTTCGCATAAATAAACTGTCCATGTTTTTATGAATTTATGTATGTGTATGCGCATAGGTGTATGTATGTGTGTGTGTATATATATATATATATATGTGTGTGTTTATTTATATATATATATATATATATGTGTATATATGTGTATGTGTATACGAATAAGTTTATATTTTATTTGTCTGTGCTCTCTATTAATTTGTTAACTATTATAATATATTAAAATGTAATTGCCTAGCTTGAAACGGGGTATGCACCCTTGTTAGCTGGGCAAAGTGAACATAAACTTGTATTTTGATAAAGAGTGTTAATAAATATCTGTTTTTCTTTATAGACAGTCGAAGATAACTCTGTTAACTTCTCATTGTAATCGAGGCCCTGGCTGGACTCGTTTTAACGAGTGTGATTTCCCTTTTTCTCCCGCAATAAAATTGTTAAACTTTTCTCTATGTTTAAAAACGTTTTCTTTTTTGCTTTTTCATATTTATGTTAATATAATGTTTAGTTAATATTTTTTGGTTACTTATGTATTTTTACTTGTTATTGATTTAGTTATGCAATTTTATTATTATGTATTTATAAATGTTTATACAATATGTATATTCGGTTTTTTTTCTTCATATTTATGTTCAATGTATAATATGTTAAAGGCAATTTCTGCCGTTTATATAAAAATAAATAAATGAAAATGAACAAAATAACACAAATCATTAAATAAAACAAAATTAAAAACCCACGAATCTCCTACCGTGCTATATTTCCTGCAAATACTCTACGACGCAGTAATAACCTCCTTTAACCAACCAGTGCTTGACAACATCCTACTGTCCCAAAAACATCCGCGCGTTACGGTGCTGTTTATTCGTTACATATGAAAAATATGAGAGATTTTAAATCAGAAAAATGTAATATGGAAAATATGGAAAAATGCAATTGAATAAATTATTTATAGTTGAAGTCAAAAGTAATAATGTTTTTAATCTGATTTATAAAAACATGAAAAACCCATTAGTTCACGCTACCAGCGCGGGCGAAAGAAGCGCCCCAGTCGAAAAAACATCCAAATTTCCTCAACTCTTTCAACATGTGCAGAATGAAGAATGTTACACAGCGTGTAAAGTGGTCACTTAAACCAGCCAATGACAGGTCATAAGCCCTGTAAATGTCCTTCCATTATCCCTCCAAAAAAATGTTTTCCCACTCTGTTGCAACAAATTTATATTTAAATAACTCACTAGGGAGAAATTCAGCCTGTCTACAAACATTTTGGACATGCTCAATCATGAGTAAAAATGAAGTATATTTTTTATTATTTAATAAGTCTTGTCAGCAGGTAGGAAAGAGGGGATATGGAAGAAGGTAATGAAATATATACTACAACACCCAGGCCAACGAGAAAAAAAATTCTTGGATTTTTTTCTTGCAACTGGCGGGAATCGAACCCGCGACACCTGTTTCTCAGTTAGCTATCTAACCAACTGCGCCACGGCGCGGGTAAATGTCTGTTTTCAAGCATAAAACCTACATGTGTCATATCTATACTCTGTTTTTGCCTATGTATGTCTAGACACTGTGTTATTGCTTTAAAAAACTTAAAAAATATTTTTTCGTTTTTCGAACTATTTTTTTACTGGTTTTAGCCGTATTTAAATTTTTTCAAAATAGAATATTCATCATTATTCTCTTTCTGCATCTAATGGCACATAGAGAACTGCATTTGTACACCAAACGCAGCGTATCTTGATCATTATTTTTTACATGAAGGTAAGATGATTAGTCTTACTTTCTAGTGTGAAAACACCCTTTCGAATAAATAGTTCATATAAACCATGTTGGGAATCGAACTCGAGATCTCTTGCATGGTAGGTAAACGCGCTGACCATGACACCACAATATAATATTACCCCATATTTAATCCATTTTGCGATTGTGTTTAAATTGTTGAATTTCTCTAACGTGACTTCGTAAAGGGTCAAGTCTTTTTCACACTTGTAGTGAAATCATAAGATGACCAACAGTGAAGCACAATAAAACCGTTGGTCCACAGTCCGATCCGAATTAGGATGACGAACAATGTATTTAACCATCCGACATTACATCTGCAGTTAAACCTTTACCAGTTTACGGTTTACTTTACTTCTTCGTTCTTAGTTTTTATTAAGTTTATTAGAGAAAACAAGAGTATTAAAAAATATATACGCTGTAACTGGGAGGGTGGATCATCGTTGGCAGTGCGATGAGGGACCTCAATGCCTATAGATTTAATCCCTCTGTATGATCATATTACATCTGCAGTTTAACCTTTACCAGTTCAAGGTTTACTTTAGTTCTTCGTTCCTAGTTTTTATTTAGTTTATTAGAGAAAACAATAGTACTAAAAAATGTACACGCTGTAACTGGGAGGGCAGATCATTGTTGGCAAGGCGATGAGGGACCTCAATGCCTATCGATTTAATCCCTCTATATGATCATATTACATCTGCAGTTTAACCTTTACAAGTTCAAGGTTTACTTTAGTTCTTCGTTCCTAGTTTTTATTTAGTTTATTAGAGAAAACAATAGTACTATAAAATGTACACGCTGTAACTGGGAGGGCAGATCATTGTTGGCAAGGCGATGAGGGACCTCAATGCCTATCGATTTAATCCCTCTATATGATCATATTACATCTGCAGTTTAACCTTTACAAGTTCAAGGTTTACTTTAGTTCTTCGTTCCTAGTTTTTATTTAGTTTATTAGAGAAAACAATAGTACTATAAAATGTACACGCTGTAACTGGGAGGGCAGATCATTGTTGGCAAGGCGATGAGGGACCTCAATGCCTATCGATTTAATCCCTCTATATGATCATATTACATCTGCAGTTTAACCTTTACAAGTTCAAGGTTTACTTTAGTTCTTCGTTCCTAGTTTTTATTTAGTTTATTAGAGAAAACAATAGTACTATAAAATGTACACGCTGTAACTGGGAGGGCAGATCATTGTTGGCAAGGCGATGAGGGACCTCAATGCCTATCGATTTAATCCCTCTATATGATCATATTACATCTGCAGTTTAACCTTTACAAGTTCAAGGTTTACTTTAGTTCTTCGTTCCTAGTTTTTATTTAGTTTATTAGAGAAAACAATAGTACTATAAAATGTACACGCTGTAACTGGGAGGGCAGATCATTGTTGGCAAGGCGATGAGGGACCTCAATGCCTATCGATTTAATCCCTCTATATGATCATATTACATCTGCAGTTTAACCTTTACAAGTTCAAGGTTTACTTTAGTTCTTCGTTCCTAGTTTTTATTTAGTTTATTAGAGAAAACAATAGTACTATAAAATGTACACGCTGTAACTGGGAGGGCAGATCATTGTTGGCAAGGCGATGAGGGACCTCAATGCCTATCGATTTAATCCCTCTATATGATCATATTACATCTGCAGTTTAACCTTTACAAGTTCAAGGTTTACTTTAGTTCTTCGTTCCTAGTTTTTATTTAGTTTATTAGAGAAAACAATAGTACTATAAAATGTACACGCTGTAACTGGGAGGGCAGATCATTGTTGGCAAGGCGATGAGGGACCTCAATGCCTATCGATTTTATCCCTCTATATGATCATATTACATCTGCAGTTTAACCTTTACAAGTTCAAGGTTTACTTTAGTTCTTCGTTCCTAGTTTTTATTTAGTTTATTAGAGAAAACAATAGTACTATAAAATGTACACGCTGTAACTGGGAGGGCAGATCATTGTTGGCAAGGCGATGAGGGACCTCAATGCCTATCGATTTAATCCCTCTATATGATCATATTACATCTGCAGTTTAACCTTTACAAGTTCAAGGTTTACTTTAGTTCTTCGTTCCTAGTTTTTATTTAGTTTATTAGAGAAAACAATAGTACTATAAAATGTACACGCTGTAACTGGGAGGGCAGATCATTGTTGGCAAGGCGATGAGGGACCTCAATGCCTATCGATTTAATCCCTCTATATGATCATATTACATCTGCAGTTTAACCTTTACAAGTTCAAGGTTTACTTTAGTTCTTCGTTCCTAGTTTTTATTTAGTTTATTAGAGAAAACAATAGTACTATAAAATGTACACGCTGTAACTGGGAGGGCAGATCATTGTTGGCAAGGCGATGAGGGACCTCAATGCCTATCGATTTAATCCCTCTATATGATCATATTACATCTGCAGTTTAACCTTTACAAGTTCAAGGTTTACTTTAGTTCTTCGTTCCTAGTTTTTATTTAGTTTATTAGAGAAAACAATAGTACTATAAAATGTACACGCTGTAACTGGGAGGGCAGATCATTGTTGGCAAGGCGATGAGGGACCTCAATGCCTATCGATTTAATCCCTCTATATGATCATATTACATCTGCAGTTTAACCTTTACAAGTTCAAGGTTTACTTTAGTTCTTCGTTCCTAGTTTTTATTTAGTTTATTAGAGAAAACAATAGTACTATAAAATGTACACGCTGTAACTGGGAGGGCAGATCATTGTTGGCAAGGCGATGAGGGACCTCAATGCCTATCGATTTAATCCCTCTATATGATCATATTACATCTGCAGTTTAACCTTTACAAGTTCAAGGTTTACTTTAGTTCTTCGTTCCTAGTTTTTATTTAGTTTATTAGAGAAAACAATAGTACTATAAAATGTACACGCTGTAACTGGGAGGGCAGATCATTGTTGGCAAGGCGATGAGGGACCTCAATGCCTATCGATTTAATCCCTCTATATGATCATATTACATCTGCAGTTTAACCTTTACAAGTTCAAGGTTTACTTTAGTTCTTCGTTCCTAGTTTTTATTTAGTTTATTAGAGAAAACAATAGTACTATAAAATGTACACGCTGTAACTGGGAGGGCAGATCATTGTTGGCAAGGCGATGAGGGACCTCAATGCCTATCGATTTAATCCCTCTATATGATCATATTACATCTGCAGTTTAACCTTTACAAGTTCAAGGTTTACTTTAGTTCTTCGTTCCTAGTTTTTATTTAGTTTATTAGAGAAAACAATAGTACTATAAAATGTACACGCTGTAACTGGGAGGGCAGATCATTGTTGGCAAGGCGATGAGGGACCTCAATGCCTATCGATTTAATCCCTCTATATGATCATATTACATCTGCAGTTTAACCTTTACAAGTTCAAGGTTTACTTTAGTTCTTCGTTCCTAGTTTTTATTTAGTTTATTAGAGAAAACAATAGTACTATAAAATGTACACGCTGTAACTGGGAGGGCAGATCATTGTTGGCAAGGCGATGAGGGACCTCAATGCCTATCGATTTAATCCCTCTATATGATCATATTACATCTGCAGTTTAACCTTTACAAGTTCAAGGTTTACTTTAGTTCTTCGTTCCTAGTTTTTATTTAGTTTATTAGAGAAAACAATAGTACTATAAAATGTACACGCTGTAACTGGGAGGGCAGATCATTGTTGGCAAGGCGATGAGGGACCTCAATGCCTATCGATTTAATCCCTCTATATGATCATATTACATCTGCAGTTTAACCTTTACAAGTTCAAGGTTTACTTTAGTTCTTCGTTCCTAGTTTTTATTTAGTTTATTAGAGAAAACAATAGTACTATAAAATGTACACGCTGTAACTGGGAGGGCAGATCATTGTTGGCAAGGCGATGAGGGACCTCAATGCCTATCGATTTAATCCCTCTATATGATCATATTACATCTGCAGTTTAACCTTTACAAGTTCAAGGTTTACTTTAGTTCTTCGTTCCTAGTTTTTATTTAGTTTATTAGAGAAAACAATAGTACTATAAAATGTACACGCTGTAACTGGGAGGGCAGATCATTGTTGGCAAGGCGATGAGGGACCTCAATGCCTATCGATTTAATCCCTCTATATGATCATATTACATCTGCAGTTTAACCTTTACAAGTTCAAGGTTTACTTTAGTTCTTCGTTCCTAGTTTTTATTTAGTTTATTAGAGAAAACAATAGTACTATAAAATGTACACGCTGTAACTGGGAGGGCAGATCATTGTTGGCAAGGCGATGAGGGACCTCAATGCCTATCGATTTTATCCCTCTATATGATCATATTACATCTGCAGTTTAACCTTTACAAGTTCAAGGTTTACTTTAGTTCTTCGTTCCTAGTTTTTATTTAGTTTATTAGAGAAAACAATAGTACTATAAAATGTACACGCTGTAACTGGGAGGGCAGATCATTGTTGGCAAGGCGATGAGGGACCTCAATGCCTATCGATTTAATCCCTCTATATGATCATATTACATCTGCAGTTTAACCTTTACAAGTTCAAGGTTTACTTTAGTTCTTCGTTCCTAGTTTTTATTTAGTTTATTAGAGAAAACAATAGTACTATAAAATGTACACGCTGTAACTGGGAGGGCAGATCATTGTTGGCAAGGCGATGAGGGACCTCAATGCCTATCGATTTAATCCCTCTATATGATCATATTACATCTGCAGTTTAACCTTTACAAGTTCAAGGTTTACTTTAGTTCTTCGTTCCTAGTTTTTATTTAGTTTATTAGAGAAAACAATAGTACTATAAAATGTACACGCTGTAACTGGGAGGGCAGATCATTGTTGGCAAGGCGATGAGGGACCTCAATGCCTATCGATTTAATCCCTCTATATGATCATATTACATCTGCAGTTTAACCTTTACAAGTTCAAGGTTTACTTTAGTTCTTCGTTCCTAGTTTTTATTTAGTTTATTAGAGAAAACAATAGTACTATAAAATGTACACGCTGTAACTGGGAGGGCAGATCATTGTTGGCAAGGCGATGAGGGACCTCAATGCCTATCGATTTAATCCCTCTATATGATCATATTACATCTGCAGTTTAACCTTTACAAGTTCAAGGTTTACTTTAGTTCTTCGTTCCTAGTTTTTATTTAGTTTATTAGAGAAAACAATAGTACTATAAAATGTACACGCTGTAACTGGGAGGGCAGATCATTGTTGGCAAGGCGATGAGGGACCTCAATGCCTATCGATTTAATCCCTCTATATGATCATATTACATCTGCAGTTTAACCTTTACAAGTTCAAGGTTTACTTTAGTTCTTCGTTCCTAGTTTTTATTTAGTTTATTAGAGAAAACAATAGTACTATAAAATGTACACGCTGTAACTGGGAGGGCAGATCATTGTTGGCAAGGCGATGAGGGACCTCAATGCCTATCGATTTAATCCCTCTATATGATCATATTACATCTGCAGTTTAACCTTTACAAGTTCAAGGTTTACTTTAGTTCTTCGTTCCTAGTTTTTATTTAGTTTATTAGAGAAAACAATAGTACTATAAAATGTACACGCTGTAACTGGGAGGGCAGATCATTGTTGGCAAGGCGATGAGGGACCTCAATGCCTATCGATTTAATACCTTTGTATGATCCGCGAAATTTAGCCGCCTAGAAGTTTTTCGGATTTTTAAGAAATTTTTGTCAAAATCCGATTTTAGGCTGGATGTCATAAATGTAGCCAAATTATCAGGTCTGCAAACGTATATTTTTTTCTCCAAGTAGCTTAATAGTAGGTTTTTCATATTTTTTAAATTTTTTTTTTTATTTGTTTTTTATTTGTATCCCTGTATTTAGTAGCCTTACGTGTCATGTACAAGGCTAAGGTACTCGGAAAAAATCGTTATTGTTTGTCTTGGAAATGGGATGTTTGATCACTGATTTTGGTTTATTACCTTTATGAGTCCAATCACCATTGTTACAAAGTCCAAGAACAATAGCGCGTGACAACTACTTTTAACGACAGTGTGGATATCTGTTAAGAATATTCCATATTTCTTGCATTCTGCTTCAAGATTATGGCGCGGTAAACTGAAAAATGAACACTGAAATAACAGATGTTCGATACTCTGTGAAGAAATATCATCGCATAGACAATAGACATTCCTTAATTTAAACTTATATAGGTAACTTCTCATAGCTCCGTATCCGGTAAAAAATTGTGACGTTTCAAAAGTACTTTGGTGATGACGACGGAAGTTTGCTGCATCAGCCAGCGTTGGGGAAAACATTTTAGTGATTTTACCTGTAGAAGAAGCGCGGTAATGATTTTGTTTTATACAGCGTTTAGCAAAGCTAAGGGGAAATTCTAAAAAGAAGGGAACCGTTTTTTTACAAGTTGCGGCTCTTGCTCGTTCTCTAATTTCCTACGATACCAGCATGTCCTCTTATCCAGCTTAATTTTACTCTTAATGGATTTACCGACCGAGTGTCAGTTATAGCTTGAACGACAATCTAATAATATTTTTTCAATAACCCACCTCTCTGGTGGTTTTTTTTAATAACTATTCGAGAGCTTCTCGTATTGCGAGTAGTTCAGCCTGAAAAACTGAGCAGAAATTGTCTAATTTCAATGTTCTGCCCGGCCTTTCATCCGACAATACCGTTTTATTAATTTATTTATGTTACAGAAATATGCAGTCAACAATGATAAAATTACATAATAAAGATAAGGGCGAAAAACAGACCAGCGAAGTTTATAAATAATAATTATATATGTCAATTTATGGTACATTTTTAAATGTGTATATGTAAAATGGTGTGTTTGTGTGTATTTGTATGAGAGTAAGTGTTGAGGTGTGTGTAAGCGTGTGCACCATAAAAATCGAGTCAATCAACTAAATTATGAAAAGCCTCCTCCACTCCTCCACTCCTCCACTCCTCCACTCCTCCACTCCTCCACTCCTCCACTCCTCCACTCCTCCACTCCTCCACTCCTCCACTCCTCCACTCCTCCACTCCTCCACTCCTCCACTCCTCCACTCCTCCACTCCTCCACTCCTCCACTCCTCCACTCCTCCACTCCTCCACTCCTCCACTCCTCCACTCCTCCACTCCTCCACTCCTCCACTCCTCCACTCCTCCACTCCTCCACTCCTCCACTCCTCCACTCCTCCACTCCTCCACTCCTCCACTCCTCCACTCCTCCACTCCTCCACTCCTCCACTCCTCCACTCCTCCACTCCTCCACTCCTCCACTCCTCCACTCCTCCACTCCTCCACTCCTCCACTCCTCCACTCCTCCACTCCTCCACTCCTCCACTCCTCCACTCCTCCACTCCTCCACTCCTCCACTCCTCCACTCCTCCACTCCTCCACTCCTCCACTCCTCCACTCCTCCACTCCTCCACTCCTCCACTCCTCCACTCCTCCACTCCTCCACTCCTCCACTCCTCCACTCCTCCACTCCTCCACTCCTCCACTCCTCCACTCCTCCACTCCTCCACTCCTCCACTCCTCCACTCCTCCACTCCTCCACTCCTCCACTCCTCCACTCCTCCACATTTTTTCAACCTTTTTATATTATTTTACTAATTATATTATTTTATTATTTCTTTATCTTTTCACCTTCTTAAGTGCTCTTTTTTAAGCAATATATTTAAAAAGTACCTCTATTTAAATCACGTCTAGGTTGCTATTTTATTCTTCTCTACCCCCTAGAAAGCAGTTAATTTGTGTTTTTTTTTGCATGCGACTACCCTTTTTTCATATACGACCACACTGATAATAAAATGTAAAATGATGTGTAAAACTGTTAAAAAAACAAAAAAATACTAATATGGTTTGGTCAATTCAACCCATTTAAGTGTTTTGAATAATGCTTGAGGTCGCAATAATGTTCTAAATAAAAAAATCATCATGTTTGATTTCACGTGGTCGTATTTATTTGACGTCTTATATGAAGCAAAGTGTAGTCGCATGCAAAAAATAATAATTCCACAAATCAACCACTCTCTAGGAAGAAGGGAAGATTCAGAATTGCAGCCCTGAAACATCTCCCTTCTCTTTCTTAAGTTCACCCAATTTCCGAACTTTTTGTTCCCTTTTCCCATTTAAGACTAGTAACGATATGAATTAATTTTCTAGTTATTTTTTTGTCGCATACGTTTTAAAACTTATATAAACGACAACTTATATTTTATTGGTTGGATGGGAAAAATGGTCATTTGGCACTAAGTCCGCCAAAGTACAAATATGCATACAGAAAATGTTGAATAAATAAATAAGTTACAAGTTGGAAGACGATACCTAACCCACGATAACCAGTAAACAAATTAATAGATCGTCTTCATTTTCTTTTTCTTCTTCTTCTTTAATTGACGCATAGAGCACTGCTTTATGTACATCAACCGCAGCCTATCTTGATAATTTTGTTACATGAAGGTAACTTGATCAGTCTTACGCTTCAGGTGACAGTCCTTTTGAATTACTTACATTAATTTCGGTATTTCCAAATGTTTGTAGGCACGGCTGGATTTCACATCCCAGGAAGTTAATAAGATTAAAATTTCTTGCAAAAGGGAGGGAAAACATTTTTATTTAAATAGTATTGTAAGTTTGTCAAATTTTTGTAGACAAGGACTGGATTTTGCCCAATAACATAGACATTAATAGTAACAATGAAATTTGGGAAAAATTTGGCTTGAAAACTGTTGATCTAGAAATGGCATTATAAATGTTAGTTCTGAATTTCACATCACTACTACTTTCCGTTAAAAAGTTTCGAAGAAGTACCTGTGACCGACTACCAAAACACGTATTTTCAATTTTATAACAAAGACATATGCGTATATATATATGTAATGATCCCTTTCTTTTAAATCATCATAAATAGTCCTTTTTCTCCTCAATGTGCATCTATATTTAAATTATTTATGTATATACATATATTTGTTTTGACGCAATGAAATTATATAGGCATTAGTATTTCTCTTAAAATGTTAAAATGTTGTATTTTTTACTTTTTAAATGACTAACAAATGTCAAATAAAAGATTTCTCAATATTGCGAAGGCACTCATTAACCATTTCAGACCTGAAATAATTCCTGTAGATTTAATAATTTTTAAGAATAAATCTTATTTCTAACTTTAGAAATTATTTAAGTAACGTTCATTTTTAACAATGGCTCTCAAACTTACAATATTTTTCAACAATTTTTTGAGCATATCCAAATGTTTGCAGACAGGATTTCCAGGCTGGATTTCATTTTTCAGGCTGGATTTCCTCCCTAGGGAGTTATTTAGATGTAATTTTTATAAAACAGAAAAAAAACTTTTTTAGAAGGGAATATGGAAGTATAGGCATTTACAGGGCTTATGACCTGTCATTAGCTGGTTAAAGTGGCCATTATTCACCGTGGGTAATATTCACCGTTCTGCCTATGTTTAAACATCCTCATTTGCTCAACTCTTCCATCTGTTGAATTCTGTGAGGTAAAAAAGCTAAAACCTTTATCACGTGGGTGAGATTCATCCGTCTTAACCAATTCACCTTGTGGGCAACGCCTAAAAACAATTTTCCATTTTTTAAAACCAGTTAGTTAATTCAATAGTGTTTTGAGTATGTTTGCAGACAGGCAATTTTAGTGAAATACGAAGGTCGGTTAGGGCATGCCAGGGGTGGAGTATATCAAAGTGGATGATAATAAGTTGTATACCTATTGTTCGATGGAGTCCTTTTAGGCTTGTTTGCCTGCTTTCAGGGATGCAACAGTTCTAAAGCTTTCTGGTAAAACATTCGTCCGACCCTAGCCAACCACTCATCTACACAGCCCACCTCATTGTCGTTCAAAAATCGTCCAAATATTATGAAGGTTTTGGGAACATTTTATATGAAAGCCGGTGGTTACTGAGGGCTAGATTAGGTAAAGATGTGGAGAATTCAATCAATTCAGCTTCGAAAATAGCAGCCATTGACACTAATGCCTTGAAACAGTACCTTGCAGCATTTTGCAATGAAGTTTCTGTAATTGCATATTGAAATGATTGAAAAAGAGGTTAAAATAAGACAGAGAGTTAGACAGATATGGTCGCTGTCACAAGTACTTTTTAATGGATATTTAAAGTGGGTGATAAATGAAATCAGAGAAAGAATAAGTCATTAAGAGGGTGTAAAAATACACTAAAAAATGATAGATATGATAAGGTTTACCGATGACGTCGCTCTGATTTCTAAAGGGTAAGAAAAACTCACAGAAGCTCTGATAGCCACGGGGAGTATACAAAATAATAAATTTAACCAGAAAATAAACAGGAGTAAACTTAAGTGATTACTGTGGCACATAATGAACAGCAAATAAATGCAGTTATGTTAGAAGCAACACTGAAAAATGCGAAAGAGTTTGTGTACCTTGGAAGCTGGATCAACTGGGATGGTTGAATAAAAAGGGAAGTCGACTGTCGCATACATCAGTCGCAGTCTCACGCCCGTACATCATGTGTATGGAGCATATTGATGTACGGGTGTGAGACTGGTACCTTACCAAAATAGATTAAAAAGAACTAGAGGCCTTTGAGATGTGGTGTTACAGAAGTATGTTAGGAATTTCCTGGAGAGACCACATCACTAATGACGAGGTTCTCAGTAGAATCTAGGAAACGAGGCACCTAATTAAAACCATCTCAGAGAGTCGAGCCCAATAGATTGGCCATACCATGCGCTATGGGGGTCTTTGGAGGGAATGGCTGAGGGGACAAACAACAGAGGACGCCTCCGACGGGAGTATATAGCACAAGTGTGCAAGAACTCGAACTGCGCCTCATAGGTTAAGCTAAAAAGGGCTGCAGAGGGCTGCAGAGAATAGAACGCTTTGGAGGATAAGATGCAGGACTTTGTCGCAAACCTATCCCCAGTATTGAGACAGCGAATAAGTGGTATGTTGTGAATTGTGACTTTTTAAAAAACTTTTTTTAAGGCTTAAATATAATTTGTAAGAACGACAGAATTCGCTTCAAAACAAGAAAAACAAATAGAAAGCAGTTGACAAATTAAAAACTAACTTTTGTTTTTTCGACTTCTAACACAAGCAGTAAAAAATAGGGATGTATTTAGAGAGATACCAATAATTAAAATAATTAACTCTTTTTTTTTATTTTGGTATGTAGGTACAGGAGTACACACATTTTAAATTTCGTGTATATTTTAATGAAAACTCGTGTTCAAAGGGTCAACGTGGGCTCAAGTGTACTTACAAGACTGGCCTCTTAAGTGGTAGGTAGGCATAACGTACACACCTCAATATTATAAGTTTAGCAGGAAGGCAGTTTGATACTTGATGGCAGACTGAAATATTAACTGCGTTCTCATTTTATAATAATGAATGTACATAAGATAAAATGTATTTTAACATGTTCAACAGAGACGGAGAACATTTTACAAAAAGAAATATGAATGCCTAGCCATTTACAGGCCTTTTGATCTGTTCTCAACTGGTTTAAGTGGCAAATTAAAAAAAAACTTTTTTACACCAGTTTAGAAGTTTACCATTTTAAAAAGCCTTGTAAATGCCTAGACTTCCATATTTTTTTTTATTATATTGAAAACATATTATACATAATTATATACAATATTCCCAAGGAGTTTTTAAAAAAAAAACTCATTTAGGGACATACAGATAATAATTTTTTTAGAGACGTTTTTAAATTTTAAACTATAATATTATTTAACAAAAGCAGAAAAATTAAAATTATGATATACTACAAATTAAAAAGGGTATGAAAAATACTTGAAAATAACAGAATAAACAGAATACTAGGCATGGAAATAAATTCAAAATAATGTTTACATTATGCAATCTGGGAAAGAAAATTGAAAAAGTTTAAAAATTACATGGATGTATATATACATACTGAACTAGTACAAAATAAAATCATTTTTTTTAATTAACAAAATATGCGCACACCCAATACAGGTTAATTTTTTTTATTGCCTTCTTAAAAATATTTTCCATCTCTTTTGCAATAAATTTTGACCTTAATAACGCTCTGGGAGTAAAATTCAGCCTCAAACAGACATTTGGACATACTTATAATATTCATTCATTCATTATTCCATGTCCACTTCCTAGTTGGAGCATATTGTGTTCAAAGATCCTCCAAGCATTTCTGTCGGCTGCCAGCTCCTGGGCATCCTCCCAAGTCAGATTCGCATCCCGTAACTGCTGACGAACAGTCAGCAGTGGTCGTCCAGGACGTCGAGAACCTGATGCCTTGTAAAGAAGGCAAGCGTGGTTAAGGCTCTCAGGAGGCATCCGCAGCACATGGCCAAGCCAACCGTATCGCCTCCGCTTGATGACAGTTGTCACCGGAGTTTGCCGCATCCGTTCTCTTATTACTTCATTCCGCACAAAGTTAAACCACCGCACACCCAAGATTCTTCTGAGACACCTATTCTCGAAATTCAGAATTTTGCTGTTTTGTGCCCTAGTGAGGTGCCACGATTCGCATCTGTAGAAGAGAATAGGTGTTCACAATCTGTAAAAAAAAAATATACATATTTTGAGATATGTTATTTGAGTCCGTCTCGTAGTGTAGCGGTTGGCGCTTCACCTACCATGCTTCAGACTCCTTCAGATTCCTGGGAAGGTCGACATGTATTACTTTATTTGGGCGAATTTCAAAAAGGTAAAAGATGCTAGGTTAGGCGTATAAATACATTAAAAAAATAACATGATAAAGATAATACGTAAGCACTGTTTTAATTTTTTAATTTTTTTTCGCAATCAAAGTGACACCCAGGACAGAACACCCGGGCTTTAGAAAAATCACATATTTTGTATTCTCACTGAGAATCGAACCCGGAACCTTCTGTGCATGGGTCAAGCATCATAGCCATTTTACAATGAATACCGCATTACATTTGACTGAAAAAATACCATATAAATTCATTTGCCTGAAACAAAACTAGTTTATTTTCCCGCCTCAATTTTGAAATTCAAATTTAATTTTAGCGTGTGGGTTGCCAGAATGTATTTTGAACGAAAAGAATAAATGACTTTTGGTACCTACCGACGCGTTACGTAGTGTAAAAAATAATTTTGTTCCGTATTTAAGATGTACCTAAAAAAAAGAAAATGATAAAAAGTTTTAAAAAAATATTTTTCACAACCACTTGAATATGGCTGAATATTAGAGGCTCGAGTTTTCGTATGAAATTTTATTCTTCTTTTATGATAAACGCAAATACAAAGTTCTATATTTTATGAGTGTATAGTATGTCGTGTCTTCGTTTCGCGAATATCAAAAAGTTAGATAGTATTCGATGCATCTTAAAACTTAAAATGCGTAATAAACAATAATTGCGTCATTCGTATTTTCAGGTTTTACGTAGTTCTGTATAAGTAAACCATCAAATTAATGTAACGATATTACCGAGATTTTTCGGTCTTTTAAACACAGAATTTAACCATGATTTTATTTTTAAGTTTAAAAACATTCTGCCTGTTTTTTTGTTAAGCTAACTTCCCACGAGTGTATCCTTTATAACAAGCAAACTTTTTCTAGTTAGGGCCAGATTGCCATTTTTTCTCCGAGTTGCGCCATACATACAAAACATACATATATTTTAGTCAGCGAACATCATATAAAAATATATCTCAGTAATTAAATAAAAATTAAAAAGACATTATGATGCACTCTGGATTGAAATAATAAAAAACAAACTATTACGCCGGATTAAAATAACTTTCTTGATAAATAATAACTGCAGACCTAGTTCAGTAAAATCCAATTTAACATTACACATCCTAACGCGTTCTGGATTAAAACTATTTTGACATTACGAGTACATTTATCTTTCTCTCCTCAGTAAGTAACGATTTTCATTCGCTACCTAGAGAAAAGAGTTTACTTCATACGAAATATTTCAATCGGATTCATTCTCAGTTTGTTCTGGAGTACCACAAGGCCCAAACCTTGGTCCGCTTCTCTTCATTAACTTCATAAACGATATTGAGAAGGTCATCAACTTCTCGGGATTTCTTTTATTTACCGATGACTTGAAATTATTAATTGAGATAGAATTGCCAGTCGACTGTTTGCATTTTCAGTCCGATATAAATAATATCCTAGCCTGAAATACTATCAACCAAATACATTTCAAAATGCGTAATTGAATATTTTACTAGAGTATTGCGTATTGTATTTACAGATACACAATGGATAGCAACAATCTCATGCTTGTTTCGACAATTAAAGGTTTTGGGGTTGTCTATAAAAGCAGATTGAATTTTCATGCTCACATTGTTAGGGTTTAACTCAAATAGCATTTACATTCCATTTAGTGTTCCTCAAGGATCCCACTTAGGACCTTTATTATTTTTAATTTACATAAATGACATTGGAAAATTTATTGAACATTCTAATTTTCTCATGTTTGCTGACGATACTAAATTATTTTTAAAAGTTAAGTTAGAATTACTTAATTAATTAATTACTGTTACCATAACCAGCTATTCTTACACACTGATAAATGTTTCGTTATTTCGTTCACTAGAAACATAAATAATATTATTTTCAATTATGAAATTAACGGTAATTGTCTTGTCCGGAAAAACGAGCTAAGAGATTTAGGTGTGATTATGGATGAAAAACTCTTATTTGATTCCCATATTCAGACGTCTATAAATAGGGCTTACAGAAATTTGGGCTTTATTATACGCACCACTCGACCATTCAAAACAACCGCATCCCTCAAAATCTTATATAATACATACGTTCGCAGCCATCTTGAGTTTTCATCTGTTGTTTGGAATCCTCGATATACAATTTATATATCACAACTAGATAGAATACAGAATAGATTCCTTAAACTTCTGGATCGTAAATCTCTTACATATTTTGACTTGTATGAAGACTATTCTTCCTTTCATAGTTTAACTTCCCTAACTAAACGTAGAAGTATTTCTGATCTGTCTTTCCTCTGCAATTTTTTATTTTATTTTATTGATAGTCCATATCTCTTGGAGCGTATTTCAATCAATTGTCCCGTAAAGTCAACACGACAAGTTCATTTTTTTAATAATTTATTGCCCAAAAAAAATTATGTTCATACTCGTTTATTTATCGTAGCTGCTCCAAATTTAATTGACTTTATCCCCATTTAGATATTTTTAATACAAAATTTTGTGACTTCAAAAAAAAACTTTTTGAAACACTAAAATAAAACATGTGTCAGTGTGTAATAAATTAATGTTCCTTTAATTATGTTTATTTTATTATGATATCAAAATTTTTAATTAGTCAACTATATTATGAAAATTCCTCTCTTCCACTCCTCCACTCTATTTCCTCATCTTTTTCAGAGCTCTTTTTTTATCATGTCTTATATTATATATTATTTTTCTCTTTACTGTGTAACATGTTCTCTCATTATATTTGTGAAAAACTTTAACTGGATGTATGAATTATTTTTTATATTTTGTATTCTTATATAACAACTTTTGTTTTTCCTTAATAAATAAAAAAATTAATTGAGAGGACATGTGGCTGCATTGAAGATGCTGGGTTTTATTCTTCGAACTAGCAATTTTTTGAGAATTCTAGTATACTTAGAATCCTGTACAAATTATTCGTCCGAAGCAGGCTTGAGAGTGCTTCGGTGATATGGAGTCCACATGAGGCGAGATATTCAAAGAGAGGGTTCAAAAAAAATAATCTGAGGTATTTCTGCATGAGGAAGACTGGCAGTTATCTGTGACTTTATCCCACTGCATTCCTGTTGAGAATGCCGAGTAAGGATGGATGATATAAGTATCGCAAAATTGCTTTTGAGCCTTTTCTATTTTAAGGATGTGGTTTGATTCAGAATGGTCCTAAATTATGGAACAGTATTGTAGTATGCTGGGGACTAGTGTATTAAACAATGTGCGAATTGCAGTAGTATTACTGAGATATCTAGAGTTTCGGACATATAATTATAATAAACCAGATGGCGCGTAGAACCAAGTTTGTATACATCGTACTGTGTCCAAAAGTGCCCCCTCTACACGACATCCCACCTGCGCGCATGCGTGAAGTGGCCGCGTAATGTTGCCAGACTGTGAACAATATATTATCATAACACAAATATAAAATAATTTTATTTGCTTACCACTAAAAATATTTTACGGACTGGACTATAAATAGACGGTACTTTTATTAGACAAAAAAAATAATTAAATAGTTATTTGGTAATTAAGTAAATTAATGCCGTTTAATATAACACTAAAGCTTATTAATAGAAAGCCGGGTGAGAAATTCGACTACCCTGGCAATACTATCAAAATGTCCACGTAATTTTATTTAACAATCTGAAAATTACTTGTGAATTCGCTTCTTACAAATGAAATGTGATCCTTCCGTATTCTCTTTTAATCCCAGCAGTATTTTAACACTTGTAAACGACACATCACGGTATTTCATGGGTAGGAGAAGCAAGTAGGTACCTAATAGTTCTAGATAACTATTTATTATTTTTTATACCATTTACTATTGTTCAAAATTGTTTAAACTTCTTTATTTGTGTTTTTTTTTTTTTTTCCGTTTCTTTTCTTGATTTTATTTATAAGTACATAATATTTATCTTTATCATTTTTCTTACATCATTTTATATTTGTATACATAAATATATACTTTTTATCTAAGGATTAGTTTGAAATAATAATACGTATAATTTTTTTTTGATCGTCTAGTGTTATTCGAAATTGTTTTCTTAATTTTTTTTTGACTGGTTCAAAGTATTTCTAATACCAAATTACGATTTTGTCAATTTTATCAAATCGTTTTTTTTTGCGGCCTTTATAGATACCAAGCCAGTGTATGCTGGCTTTAATGTTATTTGTCGGATTTTTTAATATATTTTTTGGACTAAAAATGAGTCCCATTGACCCATTAAATTTTGCTTGGCAAGAACTTCGCCCACTCTATCTTTGTATATTTTGTATTTTCTGATTTTTCTCAACTAAAAGTTTTTTTCCAAACGACTGCTTAAAAAACTGTTTCAAGGAATCATTTTCATTATAAAAATCCGATAATTCTGGCTCGACTTATAAGCTATGAGTCAATCCTTTTACTTTGCAAATCTTTTTTTTTTTTTTTTTACACTCATTAACAACCATCTTCTTAGGTTTCTGAGATACTTGCACACTCAAAACATTCATTTTAAATAAAACAATTCAGCTTTATTACAAAATAGCCTTAAATTGAACGTTCACTTTCAAACTGCACACTAAAAATGACAGTTAGAAAGAAAAATACTGTTTTTAAACAAATCGTGAAGGGCATTTGTTGTTTTTCCACAAACACGATATTTTTATCTAGTATTTTAGTGGGTATTGGTTGTTCTGACCTTATTTATAAACTAGTATCGAAAAGAGGGTGGACACTAGATAATATTAAGGCAATAAAACAGTTTGATAAAATTTTGGACTTTTTTTTTCTGCCAAAGTCTTCAATTATTATAGTTAAAACATAGTTCCACAAAGAGACGTCAGTAGAAAAACAAAATATTTTAAAAAGTGATGTGTTAACCACTCCGTAATATTGTGGTCAAGTAGAAACGGATCTTGTCTCTTGGCTAAATGTTTACTGTCAATTTATTGTCTTATTTATTGTCTTTTAAGATGACTCAATTAGAGTACCACTTCTACAACTTGTTTTTGATTATCCCCACCCAACCAATTGACTAAACATTCTCCAGGCACATTCTTAAAAGAATAAAACAAATATTAGGCATCAGCGTTCAAAGCGTGTTAAACGAAATACTTTTTTTATGAAAATGTAATCTAGTTGAAACAAGCTTTTTTACGTCCGCTATTTTTTTATGATCTTGCTACTTATCTTCGTGTCCGCGCAGATAAATAATGCAGTTCTGTGTCGACCTCGTGGTGTATCTACCGTGCAAAAGGTTTGGGTTCGATTCCATGGTTTTATGCCACTGAGTTCCTCCAGGGTATGCTCGGTTACAGCAGTTTGAAGACCAGAAGAAATGTGTATTTAACTACGCACTTCTTTCGATTGTTGCGCAGTATTATTGACAACCCTGAAATTATGCGGAGCATTAGTTTTTATGTTCCGGATAATTACCTTAGACAGCGTCAGCATAGACTGTTTCACATTCCAATATACAGGACCAACCTGCCAATGTTATGCCTGTTAAAAGGACTATCTCTATGTTGAACAATATTACTCTGAACATTGACACTTTTCACGGCTCTAAGGGAGTTTTTCATTACAAGATTTTCTTACTTTTTTAACACATTATTCCCTAGATATTATGTATAATTATGTGTTATTTATATATATACCCAATGTTACCTTATTATTTTAATTATATATAAATGTATGAATTAAAATATTCCTATTTGTAATGTACATATATATGAATAAATAAAATTGAATTCCCGGCATGGTTGACATAAATATTTATTTAAAAAGATGTTTTTACACTAGAATATTTCATAAATTAAAAAAAAAAAAAATGTTTTTTTTTTGCACCACAACAGGCCAGGAGGTCCAATTACAGTGGTGAATTACATCACAGAACACCCAGGCTTGAGAAAAATCACATTTAATTTTTTGTGTTCTCTCCGGGAATCGAACCCGGAACCTTCCGTGTGTGAGTCAAGCATCTTGACCACTACACCACGGAGGCCGCCATAGTCCCTGAACTGGTACCTAAAGTGTAAGACTGATCATCTTACCTTCATGTAACAAAAAATGTTCAAGATACGCTGCGATCGGTATATCAATGCAGTGCTCTATGCACCATTAGGTGCGGAAAGGGAATAATTAATGAAAACAAATGTTCTGTGTGTGAAATAAAACCAGAATCCTGGACGAGTGCTTTCGACTAAATGGCTACTCTCAGGTAAAAGACCCGTATAAGAAAATCGAGTACAGATAATATCCGTCTCGTAGTGTAGTAGATGACGCATTCGTCTAACATACTTGAGGTCCCGGGTGCGAATCGGAAATATTTTTTTTTCACTGCAATATTTCACTGTCCTTAGACTGGCACCTGAAGCATAAGACTGATCACCTTATTTTCATGTGAAAGATCGAAATACGCTGCATTTGGTGTACAGGTACGAAACTTAGTGTCAATCATCTATATACATAATCTACCCACTAATGTTCGAGACGCTCCTTCTTTATTTATATTTAAGTCAAGATTGAAATGTCACTATCTAAATACTTAAGTTGTTCCTTTATCCTTCTTCTTTCCTTCCCATCCCCTTTCCTCTCTTCATAGTATAGTGTTTATGATGTATGTATTTTTATTTTCTTAATCTTTGTATTTAATTTTTTTATAAAATTGTAAGATTCAATATGTCCCGGTACTTGTAATTTTCTCAAACTGAACGGTTTGGGTAGGTAGGAAGAAATTGTCTTAAGGCAATATGCCCGCCCTTATATGCATATAAACTGTATATCTATAAAAAGTGTTAAATAAACAAAATAAATAAATAAATTAGCCACTTAGTAAAATTACAGTAAATTTCCAACTATCCGAAACGATGAGTGCCAGATTTTATTGCTTTTGAAAGAATACAGCAAATTGGAAACACATTAAAATTTTACTTAAACATGTCTAGAAAGTTAATTGTACAATTAAATTAAAATTAAAAACATATATTTTTTTTAAATTTCTGATAACGATCCGGATGACTGGAGTTCGAATAAACGAAGTTCTATTGTATTATTTTTGTATTTTTGTTTTGTATAAAAAAACTAATAAGCTTGATTCTATATTTCGTTCACAAAACCATATAATATTTTCTTTGATATCTTACAAATACATTAACATATTACAACAGTGATGAAGAAATTTTTCGAGATGGGAATATAGAAGTTTAGACATCTACAGAGCTTATGACCTGTCATTGGCTGGTTTAAGTGACCACTTTCGCACAGTGTAACATTCACTATTATGCCTACATTTTAACATCTTTGTTCCTTCGATTCTTCCATCTGTTGACGTTTGTGAAGTTAAAGAGCTGAAACCTTAGTTATGTTTCTTGTGTTACTGTAGTTTTAAGAAATTGTTTTTGTATATTTGGATACGTTTATTTATGTAAGTTGTTTGTGTAAATACACATTTTTTAATTAAAAAAAAACAGAGGCATCATAGAAGGGATTTTGAGGGGTGGGGATGACGTGTTGGCCCCCATCTTTCTCTCCCCTCCTTAATCTGCATAGATTTTGTATTCCTTAGGAATATTTATAATAACTTTCCTCTATGCGCAGCTGACAGAGAAGTCCTCCAGGACTCTATAACAGTTACAGGTGGATGGTGGGCTGAAGAATCTCCCCTTAATGTTTACGTTTGTAAAGTTAATGAACAGAAACCTTAATTGTTTCGTGCGAGATTCATATGATTGAATTATTTGTCGCTACGATTTATTCTATTCTATAACAAAGAAGTTCAATTAAAATTTAGCTTGCAGAGATAAGGTTGATCTTGAAATTATGATTCTGAAATCGACATGCCGTTTAAACTTTAAACTTTTAAAAAATTACTTGAAAAATACACGGTGTGCCTAAAAGTAAGTGGTATTTTAAATATCGGTTCTTTATTTCCCGTCACTAATACCTTCCGTGAGAAGTTCATTTCTTTACCAAAGAAGCCTGAGAAAATTTTGTTTTGAAAACAGTTCCATTGATCTAAAAATTTTATTATGAATTTACTATTAAAAAGTTAGATTTTACCGAGGATGGCGGAAAAAAATCGATTCGAAAATACAACCGTGGATCTAGAAATAACATTTCAAATGTTAATTTTAAATTTCACGTCGGTATGGCGGCTCACTGTCGAAAAGTTTTATATATAATAAAATAATGAAATAGTATCGTAGAATTCCGAGAAAAATATGGCGTAAAACAGAGCAGAGGATTTATAATAATTTTCATTGTATATTGGTGAATCGTGTAAATAGATTCACCTTTGGGTTTTTAAAAATAAATTTATCATAGCCGACAATTAAAAAAAATTCTCCAAACTGACAATGTGAGCTGACAATGGATTATGCACCCAACAATTTACTAAAGATGTATTCGGACCAGAGAAAATCAACATGTAATAACACTGACTAACATAGTGTTGAGACTTCCTTCTTGTCGGCAATCAGCTAACGCAATCAGGGAAATTTGTAATACATAACACTACAGCCACACAAATTTCGCCAGGAGGCGGCAGATGATGAAACGTTTGCGGCGTTGTGCGAGTTTAGGCGAAGTTATAATGACTTTCACGGCGAAAATAGCGAAACACGTTTGCCAACGCAAAAAAGCGTGCATAACATTCAGTCAGAAAAGAGAAGAGAGCGCGCGGGCCAAAAACAGTGTAGCCAAACCAAAAATGTCCCGTAAGGCGTAGAAACCTCACAAAATCAAAATTAGCCAATATCTACTTACATATGATTCTTCTGGCTAAAATACATCGAAAATAATTATCGGCTCAACCATACATGTTGATTCTAAATTTAATTTCGCTACAACCTACCGTTACAAGTTGAATTATGTACCAAAATGCTGAGAAAATATTGACTTTAAAAAGGCAGGGTTGATCTAGAAATTCTAGAATAATAACGTATAATATACATTTCATGTCGTTACGGCTTACGGAGTTCCTGTGACGGATAAACAAACTAACATACACAAGCATGTTTTGCTTTTTAAAATATTGATTTGTATTATTTAGTTTAATTATTTGCATTTACTGACTAACTATGATATGGTTATGTACAAAGTTTTAAGATTGTTAAGTATTTCTTTAATGTTTTGTTTTTGTTTGTTTCAGATAACCTGCGACGAATGACACACCAAATATCAAAATACCGAAAATAAAATTAGTTAAAAAACACACTCCAAAATGTGCACAGGTTTTAACCACAATATTTTGTGCTAAAATAAAATCGTACATACCAAGTTCTTAACATTCATAAATTATAAAAGCTGTTTTGTAAAAATAAAATGTTTATGTTTCGCAACCATACAAGTTACTATTTCAAAATAAGATTTCGCCTCAAAGGGACTAATATAAAATAAACTGCTATTATTAATCTAAAATCTAATAATTATAATAAAAATAACATATGCTATCAACAGTTGCCTCGGTTGTAAACCCATTTGCAATAGAATCACATTTTAATTTGAATCCAATTGAAAACCGCTTCAAATCCGATAACTTCACTACACAACCGTTCTTTGAAAACTACACAAGCCAAAATGAATTCAGGAAAATCACAAGTCCATACAGCGCGAATTTTAGTGCGTCGGTTTTGGAAGCTGGGGCGAACCAGACCCTGGCCAGTCATTTTGCCAAAGGGATAGTATTGGGGAATTCGTCGATCAATTCGATTAATTCTACGAATTCGACCATCGATATCGATTACCCGCAGATTCCCGCGTATATTCGGACAACTTCCATGGTGTTCTGTATAATCATTATGTGTTTGGGTGTCGTGGGGAACGTGATGGTGCCGATCGTGATTTTGAAGACTAAAGACATGAGGAATTCTACGAACATCTTCCTGATGAACTTGAGTATTGCAGATCTCATGGTTCTTCTCGTCTGCACGCCGACCGTTCTTGTAGAAGTTAATACCAGACCAGAAACCTGGGTGTTAGGGAAAGAGATGTGTAAGTTATTTTTTATTATATTTCGAAACTTTTTCTGTGGTGTTAAGTTCCTGAGTATGTGTTTTTATCATTTAATCGGCAATTACTTTATACATTTTTAGTTATATATTTGTTTTATTATTATTAGTGGTCCTAGAGTTTTTACGTAAAATACTTTTTATTTTAAAATTATAGTTACTCAACCCTCCATTCCCTTATATGTGATGTGTAGCTAGTAGACATTGCATCTAAAAACTTTAATATCTCTATAAATATAGTAAATACTCTGTTAAAATTTTCAGTATTTCTTCATTATACATTTGGGTATCGGTTGAAATATATTTTTATTGAATAATATTTACCTATTGGGCACAGAAAAGGCATTTTACCAGAAACCAGAGATAAATCAAAATCGAAAGTTTACTAATGTGTCGCACGTATGAAGTAAAAGAGTACCGAATATACAATTATCTCACACACTCTTTACGTCTCACTCTTGATAATACTACATATTCGGGAGCGAGAGAGACAATTTCGTCGCACGCGCGAATAGCAAAGTTGCCAGTTTCTGCCGGACGCGGTAGCTCCACTAGCTCTCCGAGCATAGTAAAAGGTGGTCCTCTCACTCAGCTGTGAACGTGAACTAATGGTTTTAAGCCAAAAGATTTAAAATACTATCACTTTTTACTTCAATTATACATAATTAAAGCAATTGCCTAAGAATATTTAATTTTTCCGATTTAAAGTCTCTCATTTTTGCATGTGTATCGACTATACAGCACCACAACGCAATGATGTTTTTAGGTTACCGAAACACAGCAAGAAGATAACATCATATATAAAGAAAATAAAAGATAAGATATTTTTCTTATTGATATAGCATGAGCGATATTTTCAGCATTTATGATCTTCGTTTCAATTACTTTAATTTACAATCGCTTAAAATACGCAAAAAATATTGGATGTCGTTTGCTTGAACAAAATTCATAACAGCCAATTTGACTCAAGTGGATGTTCGCAAAATATTAATTTTAATGTCCCTACTCGCCCTCAAAGACATTACCACTTGTTGAAACTGAAAAAGTGTCATTCAAATATTGCTCTGGTAAGAATAAGCAACGTTTTTGTAGTTTTCGCAATGCATTTTCATTTATTAAAATTGAGGATCTTTTGTAAAACCCCAAATGTCACAAATCAACAATTTTCGAGGAGTGTGTTCCAACTGAATACCACGATTTTACTATTTATTTTATGTCTTTCAACGAAAAAAAATATGGATAACGTTTACTGTAAAGAAATTGAAAACTTTATAAGTAGTGTATGTAAACTTAAATCTAAATAGATTAAAAATTAGGTTCTGGATGTTTGTTGCCACAAATCTCAGAAAGTAATCAATGGATTGACTCAAAATTTTAACAAAACATTGCATTTTAGCGGAAAACTGTTTTTTTATACATTTTATTTGGAAGTTATAACGAAAACGGAACATTCTATGCGTTTTGAATTGACTAATAATTTGTAATAGTTAAGTACTGAATGACAGTTCTACACAGTGCTGCTATTTTATCTATTTTCAATTTTTATAATTCGGTTAGTGGGATTTTTGGTTACTGCAATACCTGAAATGACAGCCAGATTGTTTAAATACTTTTCGCTTTTAAGATATTGGCGGTAACGCTGTTTTGCCTATAACTCTGACAGTGGTGCGAGCTAGGGTAACCGCCTACATTGTCGTCGGTTACGTTGTTTTGCTTAGCAACAATAATATGTCAATATTTATTAATTTTTAAAGAGGGGAATGATGCGGAGTTAATACATAGAAAACTATAATTAATAATAATAACGTTTGAATAATTTATATGTCGCCATTTTTGTGAAAATCACCTCAAGGGCGCTGTACAATAAATAAATATCCCAACACGTCTTGCAGCTACAGAGCGAATGGACGGTTGGGATTCTAGTTCCTTGTCTCCAATTATGATATATTACAAATATGATATATATGAGCTAGATAACAGACCGTCTTGCAGCTACAGAGCGCATGGACAATAAGAAATCTAGCCCCTATTTACATTTTTTATTTTTTTATTTTTTATTTGACAATGAAGTTTAGAGTTTAAGTGATGTTTTAAAAACGAAATAAAAAACAATTTTATAAAATTAGAAGTTAGATAACAACAAGTCTTGTAGCTACTGAGCGCATGGACGGTTGAAATTCTAGACCCCATTTACTAAATTTAGATATTTGATAGTTGATAACATTTACATAATATGATAGCTAACATCACAAAAAGTCTTGCAGCTTCAAAACGCATCGACAAATGGAATTTGCCTATAATTTTGGTTAACTTGTAAATAGTGTATTTTTTTTTGTTATAATGGCTGTTGTTTTCTTTTTTAAATAAAATAAATAAACATATATGATGTTTTTGACACTTGTGCAGGAGGCAATAAGGAACACTTTTCTTTTAAAAAAAAACGCAATTCGCTAAAAATGTCGCTTACGTTGTTCTGCCGATTATGTATCATATATATATTTGATATATTAATGACTTATCACTGTACAATTTTAAAGGCAAAAATATTATGTATGTCGATGACATTGCATTGGACTATTCTATAAAAATCAAACAGACGTAATAACAAACAATGACATAAACGAAGACCTAACTGTGTTGACTAGACAAACACAAACTTACTTACACTTAATGAAAAAAAGTGCAATATTATCCATTTTAAATCTAGAAAAAAATGACATAAAATAGATGCTTATATAAATGATGAACGACCAACTGAAATTGAACATTTTAAATGCTTAGGACTAACAACAAATAGACAATTAACATGGAAAATTAATATCAACAATTGAGTTAGCAAAGTGGCGACATTATCTAGTCTTTTTTTAAAATCAAAAACTTAGTTCCAAAAACGGAAAAAAATGTAATGTATGAAGCCTATGTAAAAACTAAAATGTGTTATATGCAACTACTATGGGGAACAGGAAATCAAAATGACATTTTTATTTTTTTTATTTTTTTATTTTCTTTTCTTCAAGAAACATACAGTACTGTTACAAAGTTTTATATTTTAGACTTTACTCTAATGGATCAGTGAAGTTTCCATATTATCTAATAATTATATGTAAGGTTATCAATGAAAGAACAAAAAAGAGAAGAAAAAAAACATAAATGGAAGTTGTTTAAAAATTAAAATTAAAGTAAAAAACTTATTTTTAAGTTTCTAGTTAGTATTTACAGATGGAAATAATATTAAAAATGAAGAAAATTGATTTGTTGAAGTAATTAAAAGTTAAGAATTAAAATAAAGAATGAAAAATGTAAAAAAAAAAAACATTTTCTAAAAGGAAAAATATAAATATACACATACAAATTTTATGGGATTCAAAGAAACGACGAGAAGAATCTTCAAATAAAAAATAAGACAATAAATTTAAGTCAATTTTAAAAACATCTTCAAAATTAATGACACATTATAGTAAGAGCAGTAATATATTGATTTTATATACATATACAATATAAGTAATTAAAAGTAGTTTAAAAGTATAAAAACACGCCAATGCAGCAGAGAAAAAAGGAAAAATAACAGGTATAGCAAGTAATCTTTAAAATTTGAAAAAGCAATACAAGGAGAATATTTTAAACTAAAGGTAGTTGATAAAATTTCATAAAAGCGATTGAAAGAATAAAAAAAAAGACCACAAAGACATCAACATAAAATAATAAGTTAGTTTATGACCACCCATTTAACAGCAACTAAAGAACTCTTTAAACAAATTAAACAATTAAATGTAACTGAACTCCTTAAACTAGAATCCTTAAAATGTATTCATAAATTAGCCACTGATGTAATTGTAGATGAAAAACTAATACTTGAAAAAAATTGTAGTAAACATGGACACAATACGAGAATATCAGAACAATATCATATTGTACAACCTTCTGAAAAAAAAGGACAGTCGTGACTATTAGTCTAATAATTATTATTTATTAAACCTGGGACTGAAATTATACAATAAACTACCAGACAAAACTAAACTAAAGACTCAGACAAACTTTTCAAAAGATGTAAAAAATATTATTATCAACAGTAGAGTATGAATAAAAAATCATTTATTATTTTTGTAAAATGAATGTAATATTCCGTAAGGGTTAAAAAATAAATTTTCAAATAAAAAAAACGAATTGATTTAAACATTGCTGTTTTTACAAAAACACCGTATTTTTTACAGTAAATTTGACAGAGATTTTTTAAGAAATATTTGAAAGAACGATTGTACGGACAGAAAATAATAAAATCCAATATCATTGTTTTGGAAAATTTAGGATAGTTGATGTTTTTAGAACGAGGTCTTCAATTATTGATTATGTAACCTAATTCGATCATTGTCAGCCTCGTGGTGTAATGGTCAACGCGCTTGCCTACCATTAAAGAGGTCTCGGGTTCGATCCCCTACACGGTTGATATCAAATATTGATTTTAAAAGGTGTTTTCACACCAAAATATTTCATGGTCCATGGACTGGTTCCTGAAGCTTAAGACTGATCATCTTACCTTCACGTAACAAAAAATGATTAAGATAGGCCGCGATTAGTGTTCTAATTCACCATTAGGTGCAAAAAGGCAATGATAATGATGATGATGAATTCGATTATTATTTAAAAAAAATACCTTTTATCATTTGGATCTTAGTCTTAATTTAAGAATTTACCTCATTTAATTGCGTTCGAAAATTTAATAAGCCTAATGCCAAGTAAACATACGACTTTTGCTTGTGTAAGCATGCACAGTTGAACGATTTAAATAAAAACTTTTTATTACGCACACATAAGCAAACTTAATTAAACTTTTAAATTGACTGCATAATAGTATCACTGTAATTCAGCGAAATTGACACTCAATTATTTGAATAAACTCTATTATTTGATTAAAATATAACTTTAAACTTTAACAAAAACAATAAAAGGCATTTGAATGAAGATTAAGATTAAAGACAAAGAGGGTCCTTTAGGTAATTTGGCGATTATTCATTATTCAGAATAAAATTATAGTTAATTAACAATCTCAACAGAAAAATCTTCTCGATTAATTCACATAAAAATGGGTCAACCAATAAAAAAGTTAGTGTTTAATTTAATTATTATTCAAATTTTATCTATTTAACGAAGCCTTTTTGCGTTATTTCGAAGGCATTTCTGTTTTTAAAATAGTTTCAGTTTTTAAATTGCTCCCTGGAATCTGTATGAAAATGAGATTATAGGCAACCCATCCTAACTTAATCCGGCGGCTTTTGGTTCGGCCGTTTCCGAAGAGCTAGCTTTCAACCAGCCATCACGCTGAACGTTGAGCTATCTTATTCCTTCTACGAACGGCCAAGCTATTCAGTTGAATGCTGACATTTAATGAGCACCCTAGCCGCCCAGTTAAGCGGCTGATTTAAATATTTGACGGCGACACATATAACGCAACGAACTATCCCTATTCGGATTGTATGTCACGCTTGTGACGTTATCAATGAGGAATTTCAGTGCTAAAGGAAATTACATATAACAAAGTTGTACGCGGTAAAAATTAGAGCATTTAATTAATTATACGGGGTAGTTTCTCAAAAATGAAACAATTGGATAAACCAATTATATGGTGTTGTGATAGATTTTCGATTTCCGAGAAGCCACTCACCAATCAGCAGGACTCTCCAATGAGTACTTGTGACTTCACGTGGTAAGTAATTTTTAAATTACGCGAAATCATGGCGCTGATAAAACGGCATGTAAAATATATTGTTTTTAAAAATTGACTTAGTTTGATAGTATATTAAAAAATAAATAAAAAAAAATAACACTGGTTTCGTCGTTGATTTTTTAACACAATAAATATATAATCTACTGCAGTTAATGTAAATATATGTATCAAATTTATGTAAAATTTTATTTGTCCCTGTCCCGGATGAACATATTAAGTTCTGCAAAACGAAAGCCATTTTCAGAAAGAGTGTACAAGTCTAGATTTTGTCTAAGTGAAGAAACCATTGCATGAGACTGCTTCGAGATGTTGCATAGATTTATATACTATTAAACGTGTTGTCCAGATGCCCTTTGAACTATATTATATTTATGTAATAATATTTAATTTTTATTTTTGCTATTATTTAATTATTTACGTGCTTCCACTTTCCATTATGTTGTATCCCAACTCAACACAGGGCACTTGGCTTCATGGAGTTTGGGATACGTTATAATTATATTTTTTTGTAATATGTATGTATTTGTATGAGTGAATAAATAAATAAAATAAAAAAAAAAGAAAATAAAGAAAAAAAATAGAAATATAAAAATTTTGGCCTCGTGGTGTAATGGTCAGCGCATTTGCCTACCATGCAAGAGGTCTCGGGTTCGATTCCCGACATGGTTGATAAGAAATATTATTTAAAAGGTTGTTTTTACACTAAAATATTTCATCGTCCCTAGACTGGTACCTGGAGCGTAAGACTTTAAGACCTTCATGTGACAAAAATGGGCAAGAAATGTTGCAGGGTGTACGAATGATGTGCCCTATACACCCTTAGGTGCGGAAAGGGAATGATGATGATGAGTAATATTGTATACTTATATTTTTTATCTGAATAAACTAAAAAAAGTATTAAAAACAAGAAAAACTGAAATTTCCATTTTTATTTAATATTTTTTAATATATTTTTAATACTTTCTCACAAAAGATTTTATAATATATTATAGGTGTAGTAAAACCACGCACAGGCCTGCCTATGGCGATGTGCAGTCAGGAATACAATATATTTAAGAAAAGACTACTGTGGCTTTGCATCATTTTGGAACAATTTCATAGTAATACATTCAAGTTTCCTCTCAAACATAACCATAATACACGCTTCACGTCTAATGATGGCTTGGTAGTACCAAAAGTATGCAATAAATATGGAAATAGAACTCTCAAATATTTAGTACCTAGAATTTTTAATTTATTACCAAAAGAACTTAAATTTAACTCACATTGTAACAAGAGCAAAATAAGAGAGTGGCTACTCGATCAAGAGTTTATATATGAATAGTAGCTTAGGTATAAATATTTTATTTTTTCATGTATTTTCTTGTATTTAAAAAATAAATTTATATATTATTATTTGTATAAACATGTTTATTCTGATCTTTCCGGCTGTTAATTTTTATATGTAATTCATTGTTTTTATAAATGTAAATAATATTATTAAGTCAGTATAAATATAATCTTCACCAACAAGCTACAAAAAGTGGCTTGGTGGGATTTTAGTTTTAGTAAAAACATAACAAGTGAAATTTTTTTAAATTGTAAAAATGTATAATTATGCTATTAAATCAAAATATGTATCATATTGTTTGAAATCACACATTGTAGACAATTGTTTGTATTTTAAACATATAGTATAATATATACTATACTATATGTTTAACAGATTTATTTTATTTTTTATTTTTTTTTTTTTTTTATATGTTTTGCACCACAACAGGCCAGGAGGCCTAATTACAGTGGTGAATTACATCACAGAGCACCCAGGCTTGAGAAAAATCCCATTTTATTTTTTGTGTTCTCACCGGGAATTGAACCCGGAACCTTCCGTGCGTGAATCAAGCGTCTTGACCACTACACCACGGAGGCCGTGTAGCATGTAGCACTTGCTACTGCAACTATGCGTAACTTAAGTATTATTAAAAGAAGTGAAAAGTTACGTTTATATTTACGGATGTCAAAAATAAAATATAAAAAATAAGGAATAATTAAAAAAAATATATTTATACATGACAACCATGAAGTTTCGCATAAATAAATTGTCTATGTTTTTATGAATGTATGTATGTGTATGCGCATGGGTGTATGTACGTATGTGTGTATGTACATGTGTATATATGTGTATATTTATATATATGTGTGTATATACGTGTATGTCTGTATGTATATGAATCAAAATGTGTATCCGAATAAGTTTATATTTTGTTTGTCTGTGCTCTATATTAATTTGTTAACTATAATAATATATTAAAATGTAATTGCCTAGCTTGGAACGGGGTATGTACCCTTGTTAGCTGGGCAAAGTGAACATGGAATTGTATTTTGATAAAGAGTGTGAATAAATAAATAAATAAATAAATAAATAAATAATTCTTCTTTGTGTAGCATTGATTAAAAGCACCATTTAAATATGTATTTTTTGTTATTTATTTGTTATCCTTAAAATATTCATAACTAAAAATTAAATAAGCAAACTATTATAAGACGTTACTCCCCATTATGTACACAAGAATTGTATTTTTCTTTTACGTAATAGGAAATGTTAATGTAAATATATTTATTTAATTAATCCATAAATTGTATTTAGTAGTAATACTATTTATCAACAATATTTTGAGATTGTCCAAATTTTTGTACATTTTTGACAAGGACTGAATTCAACTCCCTGGGGAGCTGTTTATATTAACATATTACAACAGAAATAAATAACATTTAAAAGAAGGTAATATAGAAGTCTAGGCATCTACAGGGCTTATGACCTGTCAATTGCTGGTTTAAGTGGCTACTTTACGCACTGTGTAACATTCACCATTTGTCCAAATTTTTGTAGACAAGGACAAATTAAAAATATTGTTGATAAGTCCACCTGGTCCATGAAGTATAGAAATTAAAAAAATAACATTTTCAGGCGTTGCCTAGTATGTAGGTGAAATAATTCAATTAGATAAACCTCACCGGCGCGGCGTAAATAAAGGTTTCAGCTCTTTAACTTCACAAACATCAACAGATGAAAGAATTGAAGGATTATAGATGTTCAAATATGGGCAGAATGGTGAACGTTACACAGTGTGTAAAGTGGCCACTTAAACCAGCCATTGACAGGTCATAAGCCCTGTAGATGCCTAGACTTCTATATTACCTTCTCTTAAATGTTATTCATCTCTGTTGTCATATGTTAATAATACTGTTTACTTATATTTGTTATCTGAATAAAAAAAAAAAAGAAATGTACTTAAATGTAAAAATAAAAAAATATATACATATAAACGATGAGAATGAACAAATAACTACTTTAAAAAAATCTGTTTCCTATATATAATTTTAACGTTTTTATTTCTTATATATTCACTCATATCAGACACTCGATACAAACCCTCACACCCATACACCCACTTACAACACTTACAACACTTCCAGCACTCTCACACACGTACAACCCCACACAATTATTTTTGAAACTTTTTATGTTTTTTTTCCTAACTTCGCTGGATTTTTACAATAGAACACTTATTTGGCTTTACTTTATGCTTTTAATAACGATGTGCATGTCAAATTCTATTATGCAATTGTTTTCTCTTACAAACTAAATAAATAAATAAAACAATTTAACAATTCAATTTTCGGGCAGCACTAATCCTTTTCATTATGTAGAAGCTTTTTTTAATTGAACAATATATTCGTTGAAGTGGGGACATTTTGTAAGAATTATTACCCCATTCAAATTGAATATAAATTAGGACGGCGAATTTTTGTGTAAACACATTTGTGGAGCTTTTAATTTTGGGGGATTTATAACTTCATATTGGTATTAGCATAGCCGGCAATTAATCTACAAAATTCTAATATTTTTTTATGAAAAGAGAGGATAAGATACTGAAATATACTGCAAAGCTTTTTAATATTGATAATTGTTATTGAATAATTTGTCGTTAAATTGATGAATTGTCTGATCAATATTAATTTTTTACTATCACGTGGTCTCCTTGTGGTAGAGATGCGATAATCGCACGAAGAGAGTCATAGAAGGCATTCTTTTCTAGGGCATTACCAGAATCTGTGGGCGCATAGCACTGAATGATAGAGATCAAACTTTCAGTGGTTCTGAAGGTATAAGACGCTCAGAGATAGGCTCCCATTTGATAAAACATTATGCCGCTCTCTCTGTAAGCAAAATCGCCACACCTTGGCGGTGATACTGCTGTTGACCATAGTGTATACAAGTGTGTTTTTCCAATAACCTCTTCCCAGATTCTTTTCAACGCGTCTCGCTCTTACCAAGAATATCTAATTTGTGTTTGTCCATAATACAAGGAGCTGCGTAGATATCTTTTCCGAGGACCTGTATTGTTCGTACGTTGTATGAACCCATGCGCAAGGAAGAATTATTGGATATGGATGCTTTTCTCCAATTCATTGTTCTTTTTACGTTGCCGGATCTGAGGTTGGCTCAACCTAATTACTCTGGCATGAGCCACCTATCGATCTTCTTTCGTCTGGTTTCTGATCACCAACCTATCTGGCATGGAAGCCCCTTTTGGTAGTCACTACCGCCAGCATATCTTGGTGAATCATAGAAATACTCAAGCCCCCTCACCACAACAACGTAGAGATCCAGAGGAGGAATTTAATTATTACGCGTGTACATATTCATTGAGTTTACCAATTAAGCTCTATCGTAAACTGATTCGGTGAACTAATCATTTCTTCGTTATCCTTGTGATATGAAAGGACACTAATTTCTAAACACGTTTTCTGGTTTACAATTTAATTATTTAATCCTGTCTCTAAATCGCAATTAGGAGTTCTACCACAGCTCCAAAATGACAAAATATAAACAAACATTACATACCTAATAAGGATCTTTAAGCAATATCCTTACCAAGGCAAACACAGTTTCCTAGTGGTTTTGAATAAACTTTAAATTTGCATACTAATATAAATTTGTTTAATTAAAAATATGTAACTCGCATTTTTAATGAGCGAGATACGCATTTTAATGAAACTTATTTACATACGAATCGGTTTGTAAGAAAGTTCAATATTTTTTTAAATACGTTAATAGACTTACCGACTAAGCTAAATTTTTTAAAAAAGTCGTTTATGTATCAGCGCTATAATTTTTTTAAGTTTTTAAATCATGAAATTACTTCACTTGTGACGTCATAAGTTCTCTTTGGTGATGGTGATTTGGCTTCCCGGTAACCGGATATCTATTACAGCACTATATAATTGGTTGCTTCGGAAGAACTTGTGATGCAGTTCAAAGTAGTTCATTTTTATTGGAACCATTATTGTCAATTTTTTCATACACTTTTGTGAAACTTCGCCGTACAATTAAATGCTCTAATTTTTGCTACGTGTAAAAAAAATAATTCACATCCAATTTCCCATAGCACTGAACTTCCTCGTTTATAAAGGACACAAATAAGGCAAAGAAACTACTATACCGTACTCGCAAAGGTTTACGAAAGTACTTGCATGACAAGTTATATAAATGTGGAAGAAACTAGGAATATAGGACATGATAGACATGTGTGACGGCTTACCCTCTCTGCCTACTCCTACGAGGAAATGGCGTGATAGTAGTAGTAGTTACAGCTTAGGTCTTCCCACCACAAATATGACAATATGATTCTCTGAATTATGATTACCAAGAGTCCTAATAAAACTTAGCCGAATCCAAGAGAGGGTTATTACTACAGCCCCCTTAAAAGACACTGCAGATTGCAAAAACACCCAGTACCGAAAAGATATCCGTTATAATCGCGGCATTTAAGATGTTAAAGCATTAGCCCCATTTTTCAGAATAAGAATAAGTCAGACCCAAGTATTCAAAAGCCAACAAAATATTGATTTCAAAAATATAATAAAACTTTAGAGTAATAATGCGTAACCTCGAGAGGAGCCTAAACATAGGAAAACCATTCTATGACTTTGGGTATTAAGTTAGCTACAATTCGCAGCTAAACAATGGGCCAAACTCAGGTCGAGAATTGCCAAATGGATATTAATTTGCATTTTTAAATATGTACCTGTGAATTTATCATTGCAGGGTTATTCCAATCTATTTTTCTATAATTCGCCTATATTTATTTTATAAAACTGAAAATACATCTTTGTGTTTTTATTCATTTTATTCACTTTATATTTATGTTATATTAATTGAGACATAAGTCCCAACTACATTGAACCAAAGTCCTGTGTTGAGTTTGTTTGTTTGGCCGTCACATCTCCGAAATGGCGAGTCGTAGCGGTCTAAATTTTGGACACGTCATTTTATAAGCGATTTCAAGGTTAACGTTGCTATTTTTGAGTAAAATTTTAATCGACCTCTACTCGATAAAAACTCAAATTTTGGATCTCAAATATGGATCCCTAGTGCGGCCCTGACATATTGCCCAAAATCAACTGTCATTATCAACAGTAAACATACTTTAATTCATCAATTTATCCCATGAATTGAGAAAATGTAGTATCTGAAGTAAATATGTTGATATAAGGAAAATATTTAAGCAACAAAATACGCGTGTCGGGACAATAAATGCCAAAAATCAATGTACATCATGGGAAAATATTCGGAATCAATTACCTGTGAAAACTGACTCCTTTAACACCTTTGACGCTCCTACTGCTGCAACCAAACATACTGCAATTTAGTCGATTTTTATTTATTAAAACGTAAATATCCAAGTTATTTACATACAAAGCCAAGGACAGCTACAAAAGCATCTGATCGAACCGTTATGTTTATGCTGTCAAATGTAATAGCTTTCGGAAGAACTGAAAGTATGACTAAATGTAAAATCACCGTAAATGGGGTTATACTAAAACATGTAGAGAAATTTATGTATCTGGGAAGTATGTTTACTAGGGATGGAATTATAGAGAAAGATATTGAAAGGAGGGTTTTTGCCGGGAACAGAGTGAGCGGTGCACTTAAATCGACATTAGCAAATAAATGTTTGTCGCAAGAGGCAAAATTAGAAGTTCACAATGGAGTCCTGGTCCCGACCCTGATATATAAGAGCGAAGTATAGACTTGGAAAAATAGGGATGAAAGTAGGCTTAATGCTGTTGAAATGCGATCTTTTTAGGCGAATGTGTGGTAAAACTATGTACGATAGATGCACAAATGTAGAGATCCGTACATTATGTAAGGCTGAGATAAGCATAATCGACAAAATCATGAAAGGAACTCTGCGCTAGTTTGGACATGTAGTGCTCTACATGTAAATATTCTTAGCCGTTCTTTCGCTGTCCGTTTGCTAATGGACAGCGAAAGAACGGCTAAGAATATTTACAGTGCGAAAGTTGATGGATGCAGAAACACAGAAAGACCGAGAAAGCTATGGCATGACCAAATCCAACAAATACTTGAAGATGAACATGTCAAAAGTTGGAATTTTTTTTTTATTTAATTTTTTTTTTATTGATAAACCCTTACGGGTTACATACATTTAACAAAATGTTTTCACTTTTAAAATTCAAATTCTACTGTTAATAATAATATTTTTAACATCTTTTGTAAAGGTTGCCTGAGTCTTTTGTTTAGTTTTGTCTGGTAGTTTATTGTATAATTTCAGTCCGCGAATAATCGGCGCGCGTGCACGAGAAGATGTATGAATATAGAGGAAACGAGATCTGTATGCAAAGATAGAGTGATGTAGCGTTCTATCTTCTCTGCCTACCCTTACAGGGGAATGGCGTGATGGTTTGTTGTTGTTGGGCTTTTTAGATTTGATGTAAACTGTCATTTCCCTTCTCAAAAATATTTTCTCTTTCTGTAACAATAAACGTAAGTCTTGATAGCTCTTTAAGGAGTGAAATCCAGCTCTGTCAGTGATTTGTTTTTTATGGAAAAACTTAAGAAAAAAAAGTAGATCCTCAAACATAGGCAGAACAGCGAGTCGTTGGAACACGACATTTTTTTAATTGATTAAAATAATTAATAATTAATTACATAATTTAAACATGTTTTTTTTATACAATCCAAAAAAGAGACTAGCTCTTGTGCTTAGAGTGACTTACACTATTATATTTATTAAGTCATTTGAAGTTATATAATTAAGAATATACATGAGAAAAATAGAATATAGAGAAATAATTATATCCAAATAGATAATCTTTAAGGATTAAATGATGTTATCACAATAATAAAATAAATAAAACAACTTTGTTTTTAATCACTATTTTTTTTCCGCCGAACGGTTTTAAAGCTAAACAAGTTTCTTTCTCTTTAAATGAGAACTTAATTGATAAAATGTTAAATCAAAAGCAAAAACGTAAACTTATAAATAAATATTTTTATTCTACTCCCACAATAAATAAAAGCAACCCACCTAAACAATTGAGGCGGATTATTTTTATAAATGACAGTTTTTCCAAGCAATTATCTAATTTCCTACCATTAAACATTAAACCTGCAGTCTACACAACTAATAATATATGATCATTGTATGAAAGTCACAAAGACAATGTCATAAATATGATCAATCTGGCACCAATTAAATTGTAGTGATTGCGATTCTACCTACTTTGGAAAAACTAAAAGAAACTTCAATATTAGAGTAAAAAAAACATCTAAGGTGCCTAAATAATAATAATGTCTACGCTTTCGTAAACCTGCTTGAAAATAATTATAATTTCAATAAAGACACTGGATTCATGTTGAAAATAAAATATTAAAATTAGACAACTTGGAAATCTTAGCAATTAAAAAAGCGATTTATAATTAAGTGGTTTTAATTTTTTTTTGTTGTTGCTATATTAGTATAGAACTACTTATGCTCTAAAAAATGAAAAATCTCCGTCTTAAAACGGGCGGAGCCATGTTAGATGGAGACTATCATAAACAGAGAACACTCCGTTTTCATTTTCTGTTCATCAGTTTTATATAGATTCTCTGTTATTAAATACGTATAGTAGTTTTATGCAATAAATTTATAAAATAAATCAATAATAAGAAAAAAAAGAAATATTTAAATAAACAATATTTCTTTTAGTCCACTCCTGTCTAGTTTCGAACGTATCTATCTCACATTACCATCCTTTCAAGAAAAAAATACTTGATTTATTAATTTCAGTGGCAGCATACTAATTAGAAAAAATGGGAAAGTATTCTTATAGAGAACGAAGCTTGTTTAGCTTTGAAACCGGTCGGCGGAAAAAAAAATGCTTAAAAACAAAGTTGTTTTATTTATACACAAAGTTAGTGCTTCAAATATAAAATTGATATTATCACAATTTAGTGTGATTTTATTGCGTCCAAAATTTTTTTTTTCTTCAATATTTGATCAAAAATATTATATACTAAATCTGTATTTATTTGATATTTTTAAAATAACTTTCAACACCGGAGCGAAATTGTTTTGCTTAATTTCATTTTTGCATATAATTTAAGTAACTGTATAGATATAAATTCGCCTACTTTAATATAATATTTACCATAAAGCAAAACACCTGAATAAACAAATTTTATTTTGATGTTCTGTGTTTGTTGTTTTTCGTCAAAAGTACAATTAAGTTTAAAATTCTAATATAACATTTGGGCTTAAAATATACCGAGAAGAAACCAAATGAGTAAATAACTCAAAAATAATCTATGTATACCACTGCACTGGACTGGTACTAAATTCAATATTATTTACGTCTACTGGTTTTTAACCTATTTCAGGACAATGAAAATAAGACAAAAAAAAATAAAAATCCGCTGATCGTTTTTTTTTTTTGCACCACAACAGGTCAGGAGGCCCAATTACAATGGTGAATTACACCACAGAACACCCAGGCTTAAGAAAAATCACATTTATTTTTTGTCAAAAATGTTTTGAATTTGTCCAAATTTCTGTAGCCAATTTTTGGTAGGATGGTGAATGTCACACCGTGTGTAAAGTGGCCACTTAAACCAGCCAATCATAGGTCATAAGCCCCTGTAGATGCCTGGACTTCTATATTATCTTGTCTAAAATGCTCTTCATCTCTGTTGTAATATGATTATTTTTTGTGTTCTCACCGGGAATCGAACCCAGAACCTTCCGTGTGTGAGTCATGCGTCTTGACCACTGTACCACGGAGGCCGCCACACGCTATCAGCAATATGATTTTTTAAAGTTGTGTATTTTTAAAATTACTCCGCGTGCGACGTCTCAAAATCTTTCCGCTTCTTCTCGGTCAGTTATGCCGATTGGTCCGTTGACGGTAAGCAAACCGGAAATCTCCCACAACTCTCTATCAATAGTTGATTAATATGAAATAATGACGTCGTTCAAAGTAGTTCGTTTTTATTGAAATATTTTGCGGATGCCTCCTGAAAGCCTTAACCACGCTTGCCTACTTTACAAGGCATTAGGTTCTCGACGTCCTGGACGTCCACTGCTGACTGCGTAAGAATTTTTTTTTTATATCTAATTTCCCGTAGGGCTTATCTTCCTTATTTCACTCCCTAGGTTCCTTATTCAGATGGAAATTTATTGCAACCGTGATATAAAACATTTTCGAAAAGGGAATAATAAGTCTACACAATTACAGGGCTTATGACCTGTCATTGATTGTTTTAGGTGGCCACTTTTCACACCATTGAAACATTAATTATTTTTCCTATGTTTTTACCTCATTAACTATTGTAACATTAATTATATTGCTTATGCTTTTACATCCACATTTCCTCAACTCTTTAATTTGAAGCTTTTGGTCCCATGGAGTTAGGGTGTCTTTGTATGAATAAAAAAATAGCTAAAACTTTTATTGATCTGTGCCTCGATTATGAACGCTATTTTCATCTGTATATATCAAGACGGTATACTTAACTTCTGTTCTATCTGTATCTTACCTCGATATGTTCCACCAACTTGTCATATTGTCATCATATGATCGAAACAAGCCAATGAATGACCGCAAACAATTAGTCAGCGTCCCTGACGTCATTAACATTTAAAATAGTTATCATTTATATTTCAAATAGGCTTCTGTGATAGAAAGTGCCCACTTTAAAGCGACTATAAACTTCAATAAATCCTAATACAAGCAAAAAAGCTCGCTTGATTATGATATGATTTATAAACAACTTTTAACCATTGCCAAAACGATATGCTTAACGATCGTCTGCATTATCTACAGATGTAGTAATAAGCGACTCTTGATACGTTCTCTCAGAAAGATGTTAAACCGATGGATTTTTTTTTTTTAACAGCGGTAACTTTCTAACGCCTAGATACTCTTTATGTTTTAATAGGACAGATCTTAGCGACATTATTTTCGCATCTAGGCGTTCGTTTTATTAAACTAACAGTTATGTCGGAATTTAATTTGACTTCAAAACGTACTTATTCTCTCTCATATTTTCAATAGGCTTTTAAGAAAAAAAGTGCCAATCTCAAAACGAATTAAATTCTTAATAAATCATAATTAAAAGAAAAATTTTTGATGCGTAGATAAACATATCGAGGGGTTCTAGACCCGTCAGTATAAACCGATGTACTTACATCAAAACTTTATGGCGGGGGTATCGGTAGTATATCTCTGTAGTCGATCGGGAGACTTTTATCTTCAACTATGGCGTCATACTGAAGCTATGTTATTTTGGAGCGTAGATATGTGTACCGTGACGTAAGCTTCCCCTTGTTTCATATATCTTTGTATTCGCTGGAGGGAATTTATCTTCACTTATACCGTCAAGGTGAAGGTATGACGTCTTTTTCTTCTTTGTAGAAATAAGCTTTCTTATTCTTCACTGAAATTTTCGATCCATGCAATTATTAAGGGTTAAAGTTGTCCTTAGCATTTCTGCCTCCTTTATAAGCAATGTTAATTTGCGTTCTAGGTACGAACCCGGACCCATATTCTATGGCAAGCCTGTCAGAACTAACTAACAACCAAACTAATTGGAATATTTACTGTAGGCAAGATTAATTTACTATGTGCTAATAGCGTGGCTTGTCTTAGTGCAATAATTACTTTCTAAGTGGATAAAGATTGAGGAATTATAAGATCAGCCTAATCCGCCCTTAAGCTGGCGATAATTTTGATGGTCGTGAGATTATACGAATTTGCCGCGATGAATAAATTGATTGATAATGTTGCCCTAAACATGTTGGTTTAGATAAATACAGGATTATATAATTAAAAATCCTTTCTTGTTAAAATTTTATATGCACACATTGTTTATTTTTTTTATAATCTAACTAAGCATGTTATTTATATGAATTATTTAATATTATTTATTTTTGTATTTAATATCGTGGGTATACTGACACAAAGCTTAAACTCTCAAATCCCTGTTTTGAGAAATCAAGCATTTAAGTTTTATTCCAATTTTACTCTTTTATATCTTATTTAAATATAGTAAGATGTTAAATGCTCATTTAAAAACATGTTTTACATTTTTTCGTTTCTTAATTTTATACTGTAAATATTAAGTTATTTAAAGCGTTTAGCCTGAATAAAATACCCGGTATACGACTTAACCCTAAATTTATTTTTAAAACTACAGATATATGAAATTTCATATGACCTAGTGTGTTTTGCCAGTTTTTAGAGCGTTAAAAACTTGACAAAACTGCATCATTAAGTCAAATCCTCATATTTCGAGTGGACGTTTTTTGCCAGTATACCCACGATATATACTTTGTATTTAATATATATAAGATATATTTAGTGCCTCTTAAAAAATGAAAAAATCGATTAAAAATTTAAGTAAATCGTAATTAAAGGAAAAATTTCTAGGTGGCACAAATTTTTTGTCACTTTTAATGCGTAGATAAGCGTATCGAGGGGTTCTAGACTGGTCGGTATAAACCGATGTACTTACATCAAAACTTTGTATGATGTCATACTGCAGCTATATCATTTCAGTGCGTAGATATGTGACGTATGCCTTCCCTTGTTTCATATCGATATACCTATCCAAAACTTAAAGGTGGGGGGTCAGTAGTGTATCTTCGAAATCGCTAGAGAGATTTTATTGTTAACTATACCGTCAAGGTGAAGGTATGACGTTTTTATCTTTCCATCATAATCGAGGCCCAGGTGCCTAAAGAGCTAATAGTTTTAGGCAGTCCTATGTAAAGTTAACAATTTTAATTTTTCTTCTATCAGTTAGTTGAAACAAGTTAAACATATTTAAAAGGAAGTCATAATTAATAAATCCGTATCTAATTCCGAGTTTGGAGTTTGCGTATCTTAAAAAAAGTGTTGCTAGTATTTTTTAATTGTTCCTTGATATCGGAATTACGTAGTTGAAAGTTAGCGTCTACATATAATTACGCATCTTGTTTGCTAATTTAACAAAATGAACTATTGTTAAATTCAGCATGCTTAAGAAGCCATTAATTAAACTATAACATCTGGTTACTGATTGCACCAACTCGCAATGCACTCTATTAATTTATTATCTGGTGGTTTTAAAGCTAAGCAGAGGTATGCTCGTAATGTTTTACGGCTTACATCAATCGTTTCTTGTATCTTGAAACTAGTGATGGTCATAACTCTTTGATGGCTTTACGGATATATCAATTAGGACAGAAATATATTGCCGCATAGATAATTATAACTCTTTTGAATTTTAAGTTAGCTTTACTAATTTGCTGGTAAATGCGTGCCGTGTCGTATGCAAAGCTGAGACAAACATTATCGACAAAATCGGTATGGGTGCTGCGGTGGTTTTGACCCGGACAAACAGCTAAAAAGATTGCCGATGCGAATTTTGATGGGCGCAGAAAACTAAAAAGACCGTAATATATAACATGGCATGAGTAAATCTATTACTATATCTATGATTTTTATATAATTTTTAACTCATTATCTTTTAAGTACTTAGCAATTATAATTATTTATTCTCGAACATTAAATTTAAGCAGGTATCTAGGTACTATTTTTTGTTTGAATTCAAAAGCAAAAAAAAATAAAATTTTAAATATTGAATTCCTTTTGCAAATGTCTAACTCTGATCTTGCAACCAACAGGGGTGCACTGTATGTGGGAATGCGATTTTCAAAAATGTATCTAATGGTCAGTCAAAATAAATAAATGTGTAGAAATTTAAGAAGGAATTTAAGGAAATGATCTAATTGGGATCCATAAAAAAACGAATGTTGTTTGTAAACATTCAAAAACAAACTTTTTTGGTTCACTAAAAAATAACATCTTCCCAATTTTTTATTCTATGCATTCTTGTCGAATGCAACCCTCGTGATGGGTAAAAAAAACCTTTGCGCTCCTAACCTTTTTTCTACTTAATAAATTGAAAATTTTAATACCTATAAATATTTAAATTTATTTCAACAGAGAGGGAAATTTAAAAAAAAAAAGGGAATATGGAAGTCTAGGCATTTACAGGGCTTATGACCTGTCATTGGCTGGTTTAAGTGGCCACTTTACACACTGTGTAACATTCACCATTCTGCCCATGCTTGAACATCCACATTTCCTCAACTCTTCCATCTGTTGACTTTTGTGAAGTAAAAGAGCTGAAACTTTTATCACGTGGGTGAGATTCATCCGGCTGAACCAAATCACCTACTAGGCAACGCCTGAAAACATTTTTCCATTTTTAATACTTCTTTTTTTACCAGGTAGTATTTCAACAATGTTTGATTATGTCCAAATGCTTGCAGACTGGCTGGATTTCCTCCCTAGGGAGTTGTTCATATTTAAATTTATTTCAACAGAGATGGAATTTTTTTTTGAGAAGGGAATATGGAAGTCTAGGCATTTACAGGGCTTATGACCTGTCATTGGCTGGTTTGCCGTGAGCTATAAATATGTTCATGGCAAAGATTTACATTTTGCTGGAAATATAACGTAAATCAGTCCAGAAGTTTTTAGTACATCGCATCTAGAAAACAAACATGAAAATTGCCTTTTATATATAAATATATATATATACATTCAAATTGTTAGGTTTTGTCACTAGAGTGTTTGTCACTAAAATGTTTAAAGATATAAACACCCTAAACATTTTGTATTACGCAATTGTTAGAAGTCGGCTTGAACATGCAACTTTGATATATTATGAAAGTCACAAATATAAAATAAAAAAGTCATAAATAAATTATTTGAATGTCTGTCATACAGTAATAATTACCAAATCAATAATTACAATGAAGCGAGAGTACATTTAAAAATAAACTCTTTGGATAATAGACGACAGATTGCTGACTTAATGTTTCTATTTAAACTTTTAAATGGCATTACTGACTACCCCAATTTACTAAGTTTAATTAATTTCCATGTACTCCTTAAACGTACCCGTCACACCAAATTATTTTACTGCACCGATGTAAACACTAATGCAGCAAAAAATTAGTGCATTCGTAGAATTTGCAACTTGTATAATAATATTATTGAAGCCAATGCGAGTGGTATATTCAACTTGAATAATAATACATTCAAAAATGAAATCAGCGACAGCATGCAGGCATTGTCATCGTGGGTGAGCAGTGATGAGTAGATACAATATTATTATTTAATTTTTTAAAAAATTACAATTGTAAATATGTACAAACATTTCATTATGGTTTTCAAAATTTTATTCTTGTATAATATAACTTTATTTATGACACATTACGTATTTTTATAATTATATATTTTATCTTATTTTATTTTATTTTATTATATTTGATCTCTAATTCTTAATATTTTAAATGTATTTATATTTTCGACACTTGACACTTGTGCAATATTTACACACATGTCCACCCTCATTCCAATATAACACCCACCCTCTCACTCACTTACACTCACACAAACACACTAGTATGTATTGTACGTGTATTTAATGTATTTCTGTGGATATCTGTCATTGGTTTTATTCTCTGAATATTTTATTTTTGTTACATGTATTACTGTTGATATTCCCAATAAATAAAAATTTGTTTAGTTTTAACTTTGTATTTTATTATAACCGTATTATTGTATATTGACTAGATTTCAGTAAATAAATAAAAAAATAAATATAAAAAAATTGTAACGAAGGAAAAATGAATGAGCTTTTACCAATTTAAAAAATAATACATATGTTATTAATCAAGACAAGTACGTATTCAAAGCCTTGTAAAATATATCCTCATGTCACTTATCTTGCTTTGGAAGACAAACCACCCCCACAATAATGTTTCTTGCTTGTTTCACTTGCTTTTTATGTAAATAAATCTTCCATTTCCTCACTTACTAAAGCGGGCAATATTTCACCCAAATATCTCATTTCCTACCGCCGCCATCGCTTCGCACCGATCACTTTACCATATCGAGCCATGGTCGCCAAAACATCATAAACGACAAAAATGATATTTTATGGTAGAATATGTTTTCTTCTTTTGATATTGTAATTTATTTATTTATTTATTAACATACACGGCACGCAGTGCCTTTTACCTTAAAAAGTTACATATTCAAAATAATATAAACATTTCAATAAAATGTGAAAAACTCAAAATTAAATACAAAAGTATTATTTTACATAAATACTATATATAATTTTTTTTATTTATTGATTCATATTTTTTGCTTACAAACTATAATTAATAATAACAATAATGGGACCTCACTGGGATTTCCCGTGCCGAGGACACTTAACAATATACTTTTTTAAAATTACATTTGAGAATAAACAAAGATGACTAACTCAACCCGAAGGTGAAGACAATAGAATGTACTCTCCTCACCTTAAGGTTTGTCTCTGCATACGGGTATAACTTAAAAAAAACAAGGTATTTGTGTACATCTATATTATTTACATTACAAAACACACCATGAAAATAACAAAAACCTAACATAAGCTATACAGTTGTGGAGCAGTTGATTCAATATTGGTATGAGCGAATGAGACAATCTATTTTACTTCTACCTAGCTCCACTATCCATTTTTTTATAGCCCTTTTAAACATTTTCTCGTTACTAATTGTTTTAATAGACAGTGGAAGTAGGTTATAGATTTTAATTGAATAATACTCAAAATCCCTTTGTCCGAAAGTGGTTTTAGTTTGAATTTGTTTAAGTTGTCTATGTGTTGGGGATCTAGTGATTATATTATTTGTATGTGATGTTTTGTAGGGGTTATGTCTTTCATTTGAGTAAGAGTAGTTTTTGAATCTATAAGTGAGTATTGTTTTAGTGTACAATTGTTTTGGTGTCATAAGTTGTGTTTTACGGAATATTTCTTCAGTAGATGGACTTTGAGTATTATTTTAATTATGGGTTTTCGTGCGATAACACAGCAGTTTTGTATAATAAATACATATTTAGATATAAAAATAATTAACAATGTGTGCAAACAAAATTTTAAAAGGAAAATAATTTATGTATATTTTTCTTTAAAAGGTACAAAATATAAGTTTATTAAATACAGTAAAATTATTTTGTAAAAAAAATAAAATAATAATAATAATGACAATCAAAGTAATTAAAAAAATAAGTAAACACGTAAATATGGTACACAATAGTACCCATACAAAAGTAAACATGGAAAGCACTATAGTCTAAAAAATATAAATTACCGTTCATCATTTTTGAAATGATTAAATAGCGTTAATTTATATACATAAGCTATACTTTAAGTGAAAAATATCAGCAACGTCGGAATAGTTATTGCCGAAAACATGGAGTCGATTCAGAATAACATTATACGAGTATACGGTACGTGAATTGTTGCAACTAAACGGAGGTACTTGACGAGTCATTCGTCCAGGTACCTTGAAGTTAATGAGCGCTAATAGATTTGGGCACTCCCATGTAAAGTTGACAATCTTAAATAAATTCAATAAATCCATACTAATAATATAATATAAAAATAATTAAAAAAATAAATTATATGCGAAGTCAACTTGAGTATAACTTAGTTATATGGTCACCGTATTACAGGACATCGAAAGAGTTCAGCATAAATGATCGGGTTGTGGTACTGTGGCTAGTGTCTCGGACTCACGGACCAAAGGTCTGTGGTTCGAATCCCACTCTACCCCAACTTGATTCCATTTTCTAATAGTGAGTTATTTACAACTCGTTGAAAATGGCCCTCAAAATTAAATATTTGGGTAAATCATAAGAACGCAAATATTTCTTAAAAAAAAAATGTTTGGGTTTTATCAATTTTAAATTAAGTATACCGATTGAATACATAAATTACACATACTTAAATGATTATTTAAACATCCAAATATTAGAAAACAGACGAAAATTAAATGACTTGCTTTTTTTGTTTAAAATAATAACATCAATGTTCGATTGTTGTGAAATGATCAATTTTATTTATGTGCGAGTGCCTGGTCGAGTTACCCGATGTAATACTTTGTTCTACTGCGGTCCATCATTGACCAATTACAGCGCGAATTCACCAGTAGTGCGGATGCATGTACTTGCGAACCAATATGCTAACAACATCGATGGCTTTAACGTGAGTCTTGTAAATTTTAAATATCAATGTATATGTTCCATATCAAATAGAACTTAATATTCTGTTTTTATTATATTTTATGACATTATGTACCTAGCTGCTTTAAATGTTTAACTGCATTTCTTTAGCTTTTTTTAAGATTTTATTATTATTTTTTTAAACCAACTAAACTTCTAAACACAGTTCTATATTTTATTTCTTTATATTGTATTTTTAAAAATTTATTTTGTTTATACACTCGTCTTTTCATTTTTATTTTTATATCAACTATACTTAACACTGATCCTATCTTTAATTTCTTTATATTGTATTTTTTAAAATTTATGTTGTTTATAAACTCATCTTCTTTTTTTATGCCAACTTAACTTCTAAACACTGTTCTATCTTTTATTGCTCTATATTGTATTTTTTAAATTTTATGTTGATTACATATTTATGTTTTATATAACTTAATAAAATATATTGTGGAGAGCAATACCAAAAGCCGTGTGGTTGGCAGAGCCAAACCCCGCTTTGATCGGCAACGCGTAATCCGCTACAACGTCAGCTCGGACAAGATATTAAACGACGTGCACCGGAAGAACTTTTTACCCATTTGTTTGGATGGGTGCGCGTGAATTGATTTGAGGTTAAATGAAAAAGATGGATTACAATTAAAGTTATTTATTGAGTAGATACACACGAGTTACATCCGTACAATTTTTGTGCAGAAGGAATTTACAATAGCAAACACTGGACGGAGAGCTGTGGTGAGCGGCGAGAAATGTCAAGACAAAATGAGAAATATTCTTCCGGTGCACGATGTTTAATATATTGTCCGAGCTGACATTGCAGCGGATTACGCGTTGCGGATCAAAGCGGGGTTCTGCCAACCACACGGCTTTTGGTGTTGCTCTCCACAATATCAACAAACAAATATTAAAATCTAAATTTGGGTCTCAAAGTAATATATTTCTTTATAATTAAGAAGATAAAATATTCTTCCGAAAAATACTGTTTTTGTCGGTTACGATATTTTTCCGATCGTGGCTCGATATTTTTTCTTCGCGCACAGTTTGCATAGAATTTTTTCGAATTTCGCACCCACAAGAACTCCAACAGTTTGCCGTTTTATTTAGGAAATATATAAACTTTGTTCAGTGTTTATTCGGCCGTCCAATTTACAAATATTTAACGAAATTTTTGATAAAGTATTTTTTAACTTACGGAAAATGGCAGCCTTTAAAAAGAGCCGGAAATGTTAGTAAATCAGGCGCCGCATTCAACAGTATAAAGGATAGAGGTTGGATATATTAATCAAAAAATAAATGCCGCCTATAACCTGCATTATACATATCCTCCTCTGCTAGTGGCCGGCTGAAGTTTAGGTTTCGATTTCGGCCAGTTTTGGCCAATAAAACGAGTTTCGGCCGAAAAAATGACCGCTACTTTTGCTAAGCTTGGCTTAGAGGGGAAATAAATTAAATACTAAGAAATAAATTAAAAAAGCTAAACAAAAAGTACATAAAGGGAAAAGACATGAAATAGTTTCAACCCTACCTTCCCCCCCTCTCTCTCCTATTCCATGAACATTTATACTAAATGTTATTAAATATTTGTATATAACCACTAACCGACTTTTCTATGTCTAGTGGTTTCGAGACGTACCCGTTTCTTCGTCAGAACACCAATTAAACTAACATGCAAACCAACATGCAAAACCCACTATACACCTTCACCATAGTTGTTGAACAAAAATATAAAACCAACACGACATGCATTGTAATAAGCACATGCTCTGATTAGGACAAACATGCACTGATTAAATTATGAAAATATTATCTTGTTTGAGAATTAATGAAAAAAGTAGAGGGGATGGAGGGAGGGGATAAGGTTTTATAGGGTGACCATTACAGTGGAACATCGTATAAAGACAATAAAATTTATTACTAAAAATTCACAACCAACAATAATTTATTAGATAATGGTAGTAGATGTATGTAAAAGTTAAAAGTTTAAGCAGGAGATAAATTTAAAATGTCCATAACAGATCTGATAAAACTATAGTATTTACAGTGATTATACTGTCGATGTCACTAAAACTGTCACTATACGAGTAGGTAATCTGTATTCTTCGATAAGTGCAGTTCTTCATAAAATGAGTCTGTGAGCTCGGAATGTCAAAGAGTACAGAATGACGATTTCTACGGACAGGGACTCTATTTGAAATGCTTCTAACAATTTCTGGGCTATCGATTTTTTTTTTTTTGTAGTTGCAAATTATTTGTACCTTGCTTTTGTTAAGTGCAAGGTTTTATCGAATATATTTATTTTTAGGTTATATTCAGTTGACTTAAACATTTTTTACCGAAGATAACAATAATAAAAATAAAGCAGAATCAGAATAAACAAAATAACTTATAAATATTACATTAACAAATAAAAATAAAAAAATCGTAAAAGTTGGACACAAAAAAACAAAAGGAGCTCGATACCACCATTAAATAACTTTGCCTGCTTGATCGTCCCTGTAATGAATCGAACAGTCTTTCTCCGTGTATCATTACAGTTTAGAAGCTCAGCTAGTTTATAAGTCGCAGCAATCCGAGTGTTTACTTTGCATTCAAGCTCCCACCTCGGAATATCAAACATTGGACAGTATATAAGAAGATGTTCTACAGTCTGCTCAGTGATGCCATCACATGGCCAGCAACTATCGTCTCGCAGCCCAAAGCAATGCATCCATGCCCCGAGAGAGCCTGAGTTAGTTCATATGTAGGCGTTTCATGTTTCCAAAAAAATTTGGCCTCGTCTGTGCTTCTCAAAAGTGGCTTGATCTACTTATTGGCAGTTTTCTCTTTATAAATTTTCCTTCACTAATTTGATTTATCTTTTGAAAGGGACAATCGATTAGGTTATTAACAATTTTATAGAGAAAGATCATAACCAACGTGATACGCCTCGGCGAGATTGCTCGTTGCGAGATTTTGAATGTTATGAAAATTAGCGGACTCAGTCCTACTTGAAAACGTAACATTATTTTTGAAATTTAGTTGTCTAAGAAAACAGTTTTGAATATGTTCAATGCGATTTAAAAAAATATTATATTGAGGAATCCAAAACGGAGAACCAAACTCTAGCACACTTAATTACATACAGATTACGAAGGAGGAGAAAAACAGAATATCAAAACTCATTGTACAAGAGATTGAAGCTGTACAATGAGTTACCTAAAGAAATAAAGGAAATAGAAAAAAAATATATTGAAAATTAATTTGAAAAATATGTTATTAAGAAATTTCCATAAAAAAATTGTAATATTATTAAAAGTTTATATTAGTTCTTAAGATGTTATGAACTAACTTAATAAAGCATAAATAAATAAATAAAATAATACAATACGAATGAACTATTTTAATGAACTCGTAAGATTAAACAAAAAATCGCCTAATTTTGGGAGTTTTGAAGTGACTTTTAACTTATGTAAATAAGTTTCGGTTTCAGCCAAAACCAGAGCAGAAGCCGAAATTAGGTTTCGGCTTGTCGCTATCCTCTACGCATGCGCATGAAACGGGGGTGGTTATACTTTGCGAAACATGGAGAAATAAGAGAATGAACGCACCAACCTCCGGTGACAACTGTGATCAAGATTAGTCGTTACGGTTGGCTGAGCCATATACTGCGGATGCCTCCTGAGAGTCTTAACCACGATTGCCTACTTTACAAGGTATCAGCGATTTCCTAGACGTCCGCTGCTGACAAACTTTCTTAGATATATTAACGCTTTTACCGATGCAAAAATATTTAATCAAGTGACGTCAATCTACGTCATTGACTAGTGTTCATATACTGATATAATACAGTTGTATTGGAGCAAATTTCAATATTTCTACACCCTCACTTTCTGCATGTGTGTGTAACTATATAATACGCATTTTGTACAGTCGATGTGTCTATCGTAAGGATCACTCTTGTAAAAAATATTTCTAATAAAAATATTTAAAAAAAATATTTTTTTAAAATAAGATTGATATGATACTAACTTAACCTAACCTAACTTTGTGGGTTTTCATCATAATAAAACAACTTTTTTTGCAATAATAAATTTCATCAACATCATCATTCCATTTCCGCAAACGAAAACTTCTTTCGGACAGAGATTTTTTATTTTTTTTAATAACAAATAAAAAACAATATTACAACTAAATAAAAAAATTTACATTAATCAAATACATATATTTATACTAACGTTTCCCATTACGTAAAAGAAATAAACCATTCTTGTGTCCATAATAGGGAGTGACGTCTTACAATAGTTTATTTTATATTAATTCATAATATTTTTAGAATAGCATAAATAAATTACAAAAAAGATATAAACGATGTTTTCAATCAGTGTTACGCAAAGAAGAATTATAGATGTAATTTTTCACTTCTTTCTTAAATATATTGTATTCCTGACTGTACTTTTTATTATCTTTGTTCATTTCATTAAAGAAAAATATTCCTCTGTAAGTAAAATGATGTTGTGCAGTAGTTGTTTTTAATTTAGGAATTAAGATATTACCACCTGCTCTAGGTCGCGTACTTACGTTTTGAGACCTAGAAATACTACTATTTATTTTATCTTTATGTATTTGAAGCAAACAATTCTTTTCATGTGGCAATTTTTTATCTAAAACCTTAATTTTTTTAAATAATTGAACAGTGGGAAAAGTAGACGGTTTTTTCAAAAAAACTTTTATAATTAATTTTTGTATTTTTTCAAGATCTTTTAGCTTTATGGCTCCTAAAATTATTTATAATAAGGTTAAAGATATTTTATTCACCCAAAACGATGTAGCTACTATACAAAAAGTAAAATTATCTAATGGCTTATTAAGTTAGGAAGAAAAGAAACTGAAACTTTATGAAACTACACTGGAAGGTAAGAAATATTAATATTAATATTATCCATGACAATTTAAACACTATACAAAACAATGACAAGAAGGATAAAATTTAAATATATATGTATACTCGTATATGTGTCTGTATGTAAGGGTGTGTATGTGTTCGGGTATATATATGTGTATGCATGTGTACGTGGGTATGTGTATATGTACGTGTATATATGTATATGTATGTATGTATGGATGTATATGTGCGTATGTATGTGTGTATGTGTATGTATGTTTATATAATAAAATAAAAAAAACTATTGGAAGACGTCACTCCCCATTATGTACACAAGAATTGTTTTTTCTTTTACGTAGTGGGAAACGTTAATGTTAATATATGTATTTAATTAACATAAAAATTGTGTTAAAAGTTATGTTGTGTACTTATATTTGTATTTGTATTTGTACTTATATTGTATTTGTATAACTTAAGAATATATAAGAATAACATAAAATAAATGATATTTGCATATAATTATAACTTTTGTTTGTTTAAAAAAATATATATTTTAACCCTGTCACATCCGAAACCACGATGATCAGTATGGGCAAGAAGACATATTAGCATATAAAAAAATTTATTTAGAACAAAGATTTTTTAAAAAAATAAAATATTTAAAAAAACAAATGGTTGCTTACTTCTGCAGAGGAGAAGCGAGGGGAGCGTGGGCGCGCGGTCTGTGGTGTATCAGACTCCCCCCTCCCCCTCCTCTTTTCTCCCCTGCAGAAGTAAACAACCATTTGCTTTTTTTGATATTTTATTTTTAAAAAGTTTATTCGTTATTAAAATTAATTTAAATGTGCCAAAATGTCTTCTTGCTCATACTGATCATCGTGGTTTCAGATGTGACAGGGTTTTATGAACACCCTGTATATGTATATATATATATATATATATATATATATATATATATATATATATATATATATATGTGTGTACACACGTGTGCGTGTATGTATATAGACATATATGAATAAACGTATATGTTCGTCTGCCTTAGCACGGGTCTTCTCCTACTAGGCATCACTTTGTAATATTAATAATAAATAAATAAATACAATTTAAAAAAAATAAAAAGATGATCAGTCGGACGCTTCAGGTACCAATGCAGGAACCATAAAATATTCTATTGTGAAAACACCCTTTTAAATAAATATTTCATATCTTTTTCATGGTATACAACGCGCTGATCATTACACCACGATTAATTACGAGAAAATCTTTAAAAAGGCTATAAAAAAATGGATAGTGGAGCTAGGTAGAAGTAAAATGGATTGTCTTACTCGTCCAAACCAATATTGAATCAACTGCTCCACAAGTGTATAGCTTATTTTAGGTTTTTGTTATTTTCATTGTGCGTTTTGTAATATAAATAATATACATGTACATATATACCTAGTTTTAAAAACTGTGAATATTTTGTTTATTATCTCTGTTTGTTAAGTTAATCTTCTTTGTTTATTCTCTAATGTAAAAAATTTAAAAAAAGTATATTGTTAAGTGTCTTCGGCACGAGTAACCCACCCCAGTGAGGTCACATTTTTTATTATTAATTATAGTTTGTAAGAGGAAAAATGAATAAATAATTAACTAACCTTACCTCATCTGAAACCTTTTTTCTGTTTTTTACCCCCAAATAAATTGAATTTTGGGAACTAAAAACGTTATTATTTTTTTAAATTTTACGGTGCTCATCCAATTGCCGGATAGTGTAAAAAGGGGAACACAAATGTACATATTATATAACGAGGGATGATTTATGACCAAAAGTGTTGATGTGATCTCATTTTCCATTGACTTATTTAGAGATAGATAGATGTTTTACGATTCTGTGCTGTACTGTTTATGGTATTATTATTCAAGAAGATAAAATGTACTACTGTTGTAATAATCATTATTCGGTGTTTTATTCATGAGATGATGTGCAAAACTCGTGTTTATTATTTATTTTATCTTAAATATGTTTTAAATTAGATTTATTATTCATTATAAATTAATATAACATTAACAAATTACAACAGGGATGGAGAATACCTTAAATAAGGGAAAATGGAAGTCAAGGTATTTACAGGGCTTATGACCTGTCATTGGCTGGTTTAAGTGGCCACTTTACACACTGTGTAACATTCACCATTTTGCCTATGTTTGAATATCCATATTTCTTCAATTCTTCCATCTGTTGATTTTAGTGAAGTTAAAGAGCTGAAACCTTTATTATTGTGAAAAGATTCATCTGACTGAATTATTTCACATTCTAGGCAACGAACGACCCCCGAGGGGGTGAAATCCAGTATTTTGTCTACTAACATTTGGACAAACTCAAATATTGTAATATAACATTGTTTTGTGAATGTTTAAATGTTCGCAGAAAGGCTGGATTTTCTCCCTAGGGAGTTATTTAGATCTAAATTTGTTGCAACAGAGAGGGAAAACCTTTTTGAGAAGGAGCTATGGAAGTCTAGGCATTGACAGGTCTTTTGACCTGTCGTTTTTTAAATTTATTTTTTTTATTTGTTTATTTTTCCATACACATATTAGTTACAGATAAATATAATTACAAAAATACACTTTAGAAAAATACATTTTAAAATTAAGCTATAACATGAATTGGAAAAAATGCCCACAAAGACTTCAGCGTCTGAGCGTGGGCCATTCCTTTTTTAATTATTAAAAAGTTAATAGCATATATATATGGTATGACATAAATATGAAAAAAAAAAGAAAAAAAAAAAACAAATTAACATATAACATGATTTATTTGCAGAATGCATTTATTTTTAATTTTAATTAATTTTTTAAAGAATGTGTCTATCTGTTCCTTCCGTTGTCTGGTTTAAGTGGCCAATTTACACGTTGTGTAACATTCACCATTCTGTTTATGTTTAAACATCCACATTTCCTAAACTCTTTCATCTGTTGACTTTTGTGACAACAGATTTCATCAATATAATAATAGTAAAAAAGAAAATTTTATTGTACACGCGGAAACATTGATTGACACAACAGAGTAGATAAGAAAATAGTCATTTAACAAGAGTAATTGAATTAATGAAATTTGAACCTAAAAAATGTAGCAAATTTTATTTTACATAAAGCCGATATTTTTATGTCATGTCAAATAATATATGATGAGCAAAGTAGCGTAAAGAAAAATCTGACCCTGGCAACACTAATAATGAATCGGGTTGTGGTCCTGTGGCTAGTGTCTCGGACTCACGGACCAATGGTCCGTGGTTCGAATCCTACTCTACCCCAACTTGATTCCCATTTTCTAATAGTGAGTTATTTACAACTCGTTGAAAATGGCCCTCAAAATGAAGTATTTAGGGAAATCATAAGAACGCAAATATTTATTTTTTCTTAACAAAAAAAAAATGACCATTTTGTTTTCTTTGACAATCTGACAGACGGAAAAATAATTGAATTTTTAAGTTATGCATTTGCTACTTACAAATGAAATGTGATCTCATCCTGATTCTTTAAGATCCCGGCAATATTTCTACACTTTAAAACGACACAACACATCATAGTTTAATTCAAATCGGGAGTTGCGTACTGAGCGACGTCTACAAAGAAACTGGGTCAAAACGTAAAACTACTCCTTTAAAAGTAGTTGAGCCGCCTTCTGTTTGATGCGTATATGCGGTTTTTGAACTATTCTTAATTCTGTGGTGATACAGTTATCATTCTATTTTTATCAGCACTCGGGATTACTGCTCAAATTGACTTGACTTGGCTGAACCTTGCCTTTATGCAACTGATGATCTAGGTACGCTGGATGATTTGTTGTTCAAATTTACTGCCCTATGCGCCATCGTGTGCGGATAGATTTAGGATTAAGATAATGTAATTTCACTAAATTACGTGTATTTTTATCATACAAAATAAAAAACTGTATTCTTTCGGAGCGTAAGAAAAATGTAAAGAAAATATCCCGAACAAAATGGTCACGATTTTCCTTTGTTATCGTTAAGAATTTCTTTCCTGAAAAGTGACCAAAAATTTTGCTGAAACTTTAAAAACAAAAATAAAGGAATGGCCACCCATTTTGTTTTACAAGTCATAAATATTAAGCCGTCGTTAGAAAAATCAAGGGATGAAAATACTTATTTTGTATTGGATTTTAAAGAAATAAAGGGAAAAAAATATTTTTTTCGCCCTTTGAAATGTGTTTTTATAATCAAAAATCTTTTATAAGTTATCAAGATTGACATTTATTGCAACAGAGACGTAAATTATTTTAGAAAGGGAGAATGGAAGTCTAGACGAAACAGAAGAATTGTTAATGTTATACAGTCTGTAAGATCATTCAGTTATAGAATCTGCAATTACATTAGATAAATCATTTGTTCTTAGCTTGCTTGAATTTAATTCTTTAATAAAGTCTCTTAATTATAATATTCATATAACGCGGATTGAATCGGTGCAACGTTAATTGTTTAAATCGTTAATATTTAGAATTGGATTTCATAATTAACTATTATGATCGTCTAGAGTACTTTCATATCTTCAGTTTAGAATTCAGAAGGATTTTGGCTGGTTTGATATTCTTGAACAAATTAATATCGAACTGTATGGATGCCCATGGTATTTTTGCTCAGATAAACCTTAATGTACTTCACCGTATCTTGCGTACCAATGCTGTCTTTGTTGTGGAAAATTATGAAACTTACATCGGATTCTTATCCCCTCTGCCAAGGAACCTCAGAACAGTGAACGAAATCTCACTAAACGGTACTGTCGATGTGTTCCTACAGCAAGGGCAGGCATTCAAGAAGCAAGCGGTGTTGTCACTCCTGATTCGCAATGACACACTTACAATGTCCGCTTAGATTATGCCATAATTAGACCTTTGTAAATTTAAATTGATTTTAAGATTGTTTGAATGAGCGTCGTTGCGTGAATATTGCCGTGCAAAACGCGTAGTAGAGTAAAAACTACTTAAAAAAAAAGAATTACCCGCTAAGCCTCTATTTAGAGGCTTGTCAGTAGGCGGGATAGAAAAGATATGAAAGGAAGTAATGAACATATACCCCAAAACCCAGACCAATTGAGAAAAAAAACTTTCTTAGATTTTTCTTTTGCAACTGGCGGGAATCGAACCGTGACCGTTTTTAGCATTATTGATTTTAAAAGGAATTGCCCAGTGCTCAATATTGACATTGCAATCATATTTTTAAAATATTTTTATTATTTTTTTTATTTTTTTATTTTTTATTCATCAATTTCATAAAACGTACATGTTTTTGTAAAATTCTAAACATATCTACTTTAACACATCTAGTAAATGTTACTCGTATCACTGTAACTCTCAAAAAAAAGAGACTAACTCTTGTGCTTGGAGAGTGACTTACACTGTTTTAGTTATTTATTTATAAGAGTTTATTTTATTTTAAATACGAGTACATGAAAAGAAAAACATAGGATATATAAAGAAAAAACATTATTCAATAATACATTCATGCTAATTAAAATTTAATGTTGTTTTTACACGAGTTCAAAAAATTTCTTTAGATTAACTTTAAATTTATTCATTGATATATTATTTTTAATAGTTTTTAGTTCATTAGGAAGATAAATATATTTTTTTACACCTTTGAAGGCAAAGCTATTTTGACCATGACTTGTATGGAATTTAGGAATTTTGATATTATGTTGGTATCCGAGTGACTTATTTATTTCAAATTCTTTTATTTTTTCTTTTTTGTATATTTGTGTAATATAATTTATTTTATAAAGAGTGTCTACTGTATGAACCATAAATATTTTATATAGACTTTCCGTATTGAATGTTGAGGGTTTCTTTAAAATTACTTTAATAATTAACCTGTGTACCATTTTAAGCGGGTTAAATATTGGCATATGCACCGCTCCATCCTACAATACCATATTTATAACTATTTATTTATTTTAAAGAAACAAACAATCGACAATGATATCGTAACGTTAAAAAAATACAGTTCAAAGACAGACCAGCAAAGTTTCTAAACAAGAATCATACATATTATTAAATTATGTTACAACAAAAGGGTGTGATTATGTGTATTTGTATAAGAGTAAGTGTAGATGTGTGTTTATGTGTATTAGTGTAGGAGTAAGTTTTTAGGTGTGTGTAAGTGTGAGCATCATTAAATAGTAAGTGGGGTCGCATCGGAGCCAGAAATAAGGAGTCTTAATTTATTTTTAAATAAATATAGGATCAATGGATGAAAAAAAAGCATTATAGTTAGAGTAAGAACGATAGAGGAAAGAGTGTTGTGCATAGTTAGTGCTACAAACTGGCAGATGGAACAAATACTTATTTCTTGACTCGCGAAAGAGACATTGAGATTAATTTTGGAGTGAAGGTTAAAAGAGTCTACTTTATTATTTAATAATTTATGTAAACAGCATAATTCAGATACAGTGCGTCTATTTTCAAGGGTAAAAAATCCATTTCGTTTGGCAGATTGCCTGTAAGTACAAAGCGTTTTATTGTTTTTATAATCTAGGTATTTTAAAAGTTGTCGTTAAACAATTTTAATCCTTTTTTATCATATACACCTATGTTGGTACATTTCCTTATTTTTTACTTATTATTGTATCTTTTAGTTTTTCTTATGTTATCTTTAATTTTAGACAAATGTACATACTTATGTTTCATTGCTGCACTGGAATGTATTTCTAATAAATGTAAAAGCCCGTAGGGCGTGTAAATTAATAAACAAATAAATAAATAAAATTATAATTTTATTGTTTTTTTACAATGTGTTTACATAAGAGGTAAAACAGAGTATTAAAAAAAAAGGATAATTAAATGGCAATGAAATTCATGATAACAGTAAAAATAGTAATAAAAAAATCCCATAAAGGTATGACCTGTGGGTATACAAGAAATATTTTTTAAATTTTTTTATTTGTAAATCATTTAACACAAAGTATTTTACAAATATAATACGTTGAATTACATTCCTAGGATTTTTAACAACTCAGTTCGGGACAAAATAATATTAACATTCAGAAAGTAACTCATATTGAGAAAAACAATGAAACAAAGCATGTTTAGCACCTTTATAACTAAATATAGCACAACAAAATATAAACGCCTAAAACCTTTTCTTACACAAGCAGAATAAATATATTTTTAAAAAAGGCTTTTATGAATAAAAAAAAAGTAGTGAATCTACTAAGGGAGATAAGGTCACATGTCATGCAGATGATGCTGCCATAGTGATGATGAGAACATATCAATTTCAGTTCGTAAACATCTGGATGCCTAAGAAATGTCGATGTATAAAAATGAAATGTGAAATTATTGGATACATAATTCGGATATACAAAACGTGTGTCAGACCAAATCATGGTGTATACAACAGAGGCGAAGATAGATAGAAAGAAAATAAAAAATACGAAAAACCAAGTAGAAAAACTAAATAGAAAAACCAAATAACTGCTCAGAACGTCAAAGATGAAAGTACTAAAGGCAATCGCATGGACACCCAAAAGAGGCAGAATCTAGAGTCAAGAAGTTAGACAGATTTGCGATACCCAGTGCATAGTAAATAGATTATGGAGAGATTACGTCAATAATTATATTAATAGACAGCTCCAAAATTCCCCATACCATTGCCTACAAAATCCCGGCCGTTATGAATTTTTTGCTCCTATAATAAATATACAAGTATAATAAAAATAATGAAAATAACTACTGAATGTCATTGCGGTGTATTTAAATAAACTTGCATTGTTGTACTAAAATAGTGTAGAATAAAGCTAGGTACGTGTATCGCGAAGTCAATAATAATCGTTTTATGAGTTGATTTCCACAGAACCACATAAATGTAGCCATTTATTATTATATTACTTACATTTTATTAATTTATATGTAGGTACAAACTGAAAAAAATTGCTAAAAAACTGAAAAAAAGAATAACAATTTGGTTGAGACATTGGAAGTAAGGAATCTGAGAATTTATTAAGGACAGTAATCTAAATATTATGCTATCCCATTGAATCATTTATAAATTTATTGTATTTTTGCATGTGCATATATATTATGTATGTATGTGTGTATATATATGTATATGTATATATATGTTTGTATATATTTATGTATGTGTATATGTATGTATGTATGTGTATTTAATTTTATTTTTACATTTAATGTAGACTGTACTTTTTTTCTTTTCTTCTCTTTTGGGCTATAACTTTTTTTTTATTTCTTTAATGTAATTTTTATTTATATGAAACATATTCGAAAACCATGTTTGCCGCAACAAATCGGTTTCTTAGAACAGGCATTTGCCCATATAGGAATCGATTGCAACATTAGGCACACTAATATTTCTGGCTTGCCGACCCTTCATATACTGAGCCTACTCATAGTACAAGCACAATTTGGCAGTGTGTTTTTTGTGCCATTTTTGTAACAATGTATGTATAAACTAATAATAATAAAATTAATTAGTCAATTAACATTTTTTGTAGATTACTTATATTAAAAATCACCGCTCGCCACTGGTATACACAATATGTATCAATGGTGGGTGTATGGATTATGTACTTCCTACGAGTACTCCACAATGTAAACAATGTTCAAAATATCCTTAATAGATTACTTAATTGCTTAAATAAAATACGAAAGTCTTTTAAAAAAATCTTATCAGCTTTATTACTCATTTGTATTACGTAACCATAATGACTTATACACGTATTTCGTACATTGAACTTATTCGTTATCAATCTCAGTGAAAATAGTTTTTCATTGCTATTTATTTATATGACTCTATCAAACCAAGTCATTGAAAGGGCCGAGAGATTCAAATACATGGGAGTATATGTTACGGAAAATAGCAGAATAGCAGGAGCCACATTCAATAGTATGAAGGCTGTCTAAAGATCGGATATTTACTCAGTGAAAACCAAACGCCGCCTAAAAAACGCCTGCATAACACGTATTTTCCTCTACTGATGCGAATATTGACTTAAAGTTAGCTCTTCAATTTCACAAACATCAACAGATGAAAGAATTGAAGAAATGTAGATGTTCAAATATGAGCAGAATGGTGAATGTTACACAGTGTGTAAAATAGCCGCCTTAACCAGCCAAAGACAGGTCATAAGCCCTGTAGATGCCTAGACTTCTATATTACCTTCTCTAAAATGTTCTTAGATATAATGATAATATAATATTAACAAATTACAACAGGGACGGAGAATACTTTAAATTAGGGAATATGGAAGTCTAGGCATTTACAGGGCTTATGACCTGTCATTGGCTAGTTTAAGTGGCCACTTTACACACTGTGTAACATTCACCATTTTGCCTATGTTTGAACATCCATATTTCTTCTATCCTTCCATTAGTTGATTTTAGTGAAGTTAAAGAGCTGAAACCTTTATTGTTGTGAAGAGATTCTTCTGATTGAACTATTTCACATACTAGGCAACGCCTGAAAACAATTTTTCAATTTTTAAACTTCTTCTTGGACCAGTTGGTTTTATTACAATATTTGAGTTTGTCCAAAAGTTCGCAGACAAAAGACTGGATTTCATCCCCTCGGGAGTCATTAAGATTAACAAATTACAACAGGGATGGTTCCCTTATTTAAGGTATTCTCCATCCTTTTTGTAATTTGTTCATCTTAATGACTCTCGAGGGGGTGAAATCCAGTCTTTTGTCTGCGAACATTTGGACAAACTCAAATATTGTAATAATATAATACAAAAATTTCACTAGTCCATTGGAGTCAAGTCTAACTTTGTATACTATAAAACTATATAATTGTACTGAATGTTTCCTGATTAAAATAAAATAAATAAAATAAAGTCATTTAAAATAACGCATGGTACATCGTTATAAAAAGAACAAACAATGACAAACATAATTTACATATTATTACACTTACTGTTTAAATCTGTTTATAACCTACTTCCACTAAAACAACTAGTAACGAGAAAATGTTCAAAAAGGCTATAAAAAATGGATAGTGGAGCTAGGTAGAAATAAAATGGATTGTCTCATTCGCCCAAACATTGAATCAACTGCTCCACAAGTGTGCAGCTTATGTTAGGTTTTTTGTTCTTTCATTGTGCGTTTTGAATGGAAATAATATGGATGTACATAAATTAATTATAAACATAAATACGTAGTGTTTAAAACTGTTTGAATATTTTGTTAATTATCTCTGTTTATTATGTTAGTCTTCTTGGTTTTTTCTCAAATGTAAAAATATTTTTTAAAAAGTACATTGTTAAGTGTCCTCGGCACGGGTAACCCAAGTGAGGTCACATTATTTTTATTATTAATTACAGTTTGTAAGAGAAAAAAATAGAATAGATAAATAAATAAAATATGTATATAAAATAATCTATCGGAGTTATATATATTGATTATTGCTTTCAATAGATTAAGTATAAAAAGTTGTATTAGGGCGAAGAATTTAAGCTGTAAAGAAAATATATCACCTTTGAGTATCGCGATAACACTTTCGCCAGCTCATCCGAATTTGACTTTATCATAATGTAGTATTTCGCCTTCAGAATCCACCCTTATTTCTTCCCACGCCCGCCCCCTCTGTCTCTTCCCCGCTGGCAGTCTAAACAGAGAAGATAATATTACAAACTTTGGCAAAGCTTTTACTGAACTTTTATATCTTGCAGAGCTTTTCTCTTAGTTTTGAATGATTTTACAAACAAATTTATTTATTGTCAATATTTTACCTCTTTACATTGAACTGTGTTATTATCTCGCATCTTGCGCTCAGTTCTCAAACGATTCTGCTAAAAAGTACTTTGTCAAACAGTGACGTCATTGTCTTGCCTTTAGCATTATGTAAGCCAAAATTACATTATATATTTTATTTTAATTTTATTCATCTCTGTATGCGTATTCACAAATTTGACCACATAACCGTACGGTATCGGACAAAAAATCAACATTTAAATTATATAACTTTTTCACAATATTAAATATATTATCAAATAATACCTTCTTATTTCATTTGATTTATTTACATTACTTTTAATATACAATAGAAATAACAATATTTGTATTAAAATTATCTTAAATCAATACACGCACTCAATGGAAAAAGGAAAGAGAAAATTCATATTTCTTTAGACGTGATTTAAATAGAGAGTATCTCTATTTAAATATTTTTGATATTGGATGAGAGATGATTCCACAGTCGAGCCGCATGGACACTATATGAGTTAGAGAAGAAAGAGGAATCGTGGAAAGGAATTAAAAGGGTGCTTTGAGAATAAGAACGAAGAGGTGAACCATGAACTGATAGCGTGGAAAAATTTCACGAAGGAATGTAAAAACATTAGGTCTATGAAGTACGGTGAAGTACGAAAAAATCTCTTCGCTGTCTGATTTTGAGCCATTTCAGTTGCATTCAATAATGAGATTTGTAGTCATATTTTTTCAGAAAATTTAAATTTTTTACTTTACCTGTTTATCTAAGAGCGCTTTTCCAACCTTCATTACAACTTGGGCTATATCTTCTAGTAACTAGAGAACCCTTTCAATACCCACTCACCGCATTTTGGACGCATATTAACAGACAAACTAAGAAAACGCGTTTTGGTGTGATCGGCCAATTTTCAAGATTATTCCAGAGCGAAAATGATGCGCGCCTTTATGGCTGAACATAAAACCATATTGACGCCCTAGCAACAGTATCCACCGGACATGGCTCTCTGCGACTTTTTCCTGTTCCCAAAGATAAAAAAGACTATGGAAGGTCAACGTTTCGTTACCATAGAGGAGACAAAGACCAAAGCAATCCGTATTTGTTCAAACGAAACCGAATATATTTATTTAATTATTATTACTACGGCTACTCTCATGTAATAAGTCGACTTATCACGTAAGGTTAATATCTTACATTGTAAAAACACTAAAAATAGTAACAAATTTAGTAAAATAAACAAAAACACACAAAATGCCGAACACTGTCAAAGCGGAACGAATGGTTTGTTGAAATCTGTCAATATTCCGGCTTCTCCTAAATGAGTTTTCTGTGATTTCTTCTTTACGCAAATGCGCAAGAGTACCAACAAGGTCGCAGTCGATTATCTCACCAGATCATCACACCCCACACAATAGAGAAGTTAGAAAAAACATATATTTTAGAGTAAATATAAGCCATGTACATAGTAATTAAGGCATTGTATATTTTGTTGAGAATATTATTTAGTTTAATGTTAATTACTGCTTATATACCAATCTATAAGGGTTTATTCAATAACCTATCTAATGGTTTAAATAAATATTTTAATGTCCCGTAAACAACTTTGAGCCAGTCATCGTCCCCAGAACTTCGACGGCCTGTTGCCCTTCCCCTCGAGTTCCTCACATCCTACATTGTCGTATCCGTACTGATGCAGTCTATCTATTGCATTTTGGGTCTTTCCGGTCTTCGTCGTCCTTGTCACAGAGAGTTAAACGTTTTATAGGGTTTTTGTCGTCCATTCTAATTAAATGGCCAGCCCACCTCAAGCGCCTCACCTCGATGGAGTTGATTCCACCCGGCTTCGCAAATTTCGTGTGGCTCCCTATTGTAGCGACGACGCCAATGGTGGTTTCCTCTCACAGAGCCATGGACAGCTCTGAGGATTCTCTTTCGAAAGCTGCACTGATTCCCTCAATATTCCTTGTCGCAACCCAGGTTTCGGAGGCTTACGTCAGAATTGGTTTGATCAAATTTTGTTTTTTTTTATTTTTATTTTATTTTTTTATTTTTTTTTGTTAATTATTATCTTATCTTTGGGCCAATACCATTAGATTTATAATCTTTCCTATGATTGTTTTCACTTTTTGAATATTCCGATTTATTTATTTATTAGTTTATACATACATTGTTACAAAAATGGCACAAAAAACAAATTCTGCTTGTACTAGGAGTAGGCTCAGTCAGAATTATTAGTATGCCTAATGTTGCAATCGGCTCCTATATGGGCAAATGCCTGTTCTAAAAAACCGATTTGTTGCGGCAAATATGGTTTTTGAATATGTTTCCTATAAATAAAAATAATATTGAAGAAATAGAAAAACAGTTATAGCCCAAAAGAGAAGAAAAGAAAAAAAATTGTACTGTTTACATTAAATGTAAAAATACAATTTAATATATAAATATATAGCATACATACTACATACATACATATACACATACATAAATATATACACACATATACATACATATACATATATATACACACATACATACACAATATATATGCACATGCGAAAATACAATAAATTTTTATATGATTCAATAGGATAGCATAATATTTAGATTACTATCCACAATAAATTCTCAGATTCCTTACTTCCAATGTCTGTCAACCATATTTTTTTTTCTCTTCTATATAACTCGATACTAGCATCACTCATTCTTACATTCTAAGATTTAGCTTCACCAAACTTGTATGTTAATAACATATTACAACAGAGATGAAGAACATTTAATAGAAGGTAATATAGAAGTCTAGGCATCTACAGGGCTTATGACCTGTCAATGGCCGGTTTAAGTGGCCACTTTACACACTGTGTAACATTCACCATTCTGCCCATATTCAAACATCTGTATTCCTTAAATTCTTTCATCTATTGATGTTTGTGAAGTTAAAGAGCTAAAACCTTTATTTACGCGGGTGAGATTCATCTAATTGAATTATTTCACCTACATACTAGGCAACGCCTGAAAATGTTATTTTTTTTAATTTCTATACTTCTTCGTGGACCAGGTGGATTTATCAACAATATTTTGAGTTTGTCCTAATTTTTGTAGACAAGGACTGGATTCAACTCCCAAAGACGGCATAGACTTCTATATTACCCCCTCTAAATGTTCTTCATTTCTGTTGTAATATGTTAATATAAACAGCTCCCCAGGGAGTTGAATCCAGTCCTTGTCTACTAAAATTTGGACAAACTCAAAATGGTATTTATATGTTATTCTTATTTATATATTATGCAGGTGCATATAATATGTAAGTGTATGTTCATTTTGAACCTACCAACGTACGCGTATTGTCATACTTACCTTGTTTGTTGTTGACAATACATCGTATGCACTACATTTTGTGGTTACCAACCATATTATATGGGACTCGTTGCACATTATTCATTAAACTAGGTATTATCATTCATAAGCATTTAGGGTGGCACGATCAGGTTAACGAAGTTAGTTGTAAACTTTATTGCAGTTTGCACTCACTTAAAAGATTACAGAATTTCTTGCCAATTAATGTTAAGCAAACATTAGTCCAGAGCTTACTTCTTCCACTCCTTGACTACGCGGATGCATGTTATCCAGATGCTAACTCTGAATTGCTCGATAAGTTAGAACTATTGCAGAATATTTGTATTCGTTTTATCTTTAATCTTCGCAAATTTGACTACATAACCGAGTATCGCACGCAACTACACTGGCTCAGTATCAGGCATAGAAGAAACATTCACATTCTATCACTTCTTCACAATATTTTAAATAATCCCACTTTGCCTGTTTATCTGAGAGAGCTCATTCAACCTCTTTCACAACACGGACTATCTCTTCGTTCTAGTAACGCGAGAACGTTTTTAATACCCAGTCGTCGCTCTAATTTTCTTGCCTCCTCTTTCACAGTAGTAGCCGCTCGATGGTGGAATAATTACCCACTAATTTTAGAGACGCCCCTTCTTTATTTACATTTAAGTCAAGATTGAAACGACACTATCTAAATATTTCAATTGTTCCTTTATCCTTCTTCTTTCCTTCCCATCCCCTCTCCTCTCTTCATAGTATAGTATTAACTATTTTTTTTAAAAATATTTATTTTTGTTAATCTTTGCTTTTAATTTTTGTATAAAATTGTAAGATTCAATATGACCATGTATTTATAATTTTCTCAAACTGAAGGGTTTGGGTAGGTAGGAAGAAATTGCCTAAAGGCAATATGCCCGCCCTTATATGTATATTTAGTGTATATAAAGTGTCAAATAAATAAAAAAAACATGTACTTATTTTAATTTAAAATATTTTTATTTTTTTTTAGAATAAGGTTTTAAAATTTACCATACTTTTTAAAAACATAATCAAAGCATCACAACATTACTTAAGAAAAATATTTTTAAAAAGGTTTCGAAAGTAGGTATAAACTTTTTTTCTTTCTTTAACTTACCAAGTTTTCTCCTATACGCTTTTAAATATAAAAACACGTTTTAAATGACAATATTTTTTACTTGCGCACCCACACACACATACACTCACCATCACACATGAATACAAACGTTGCACACGTACAGTTTTGTAAACCTATCTTTATGTATATAATTCCTCTGTACGTGTGATGCCACCGTACTCCTCCTAAACAGCTGAATCGATTTACGTGCGGTTTTCAGAGAAATATAGATCTTTGCGCTGTGCGTGTTCGTAGATATTTAAATCTTCAATCGAATATGTAAAAAAGAAGTTCGGAGCATAAATGTTTTATTCATTGATCTACCAGGGTTGCATTCGAGGAGAATGAATGCATTAAAAAAAAATGAAAAACGTTGTTTTTTTGTGTATAAAAAAAATGTTTTTGAATGTTTACAAACAACATTTGTTTTTTGTGGATCTTAATCAGATTGTTTCATTAAATTCCTCATAATTTCGACTCATTTATTTTTTTTACCGGATTATTGGTTATACTAAAATAATATAAAATTCAATACATTTTTAAAAATCGTATTCTTACATAAGTACACCACTCTGTTGGTGAGAAGACCGGCGTTTGATGTTTGCAAAAAGAATGCCATATTTGAAAAAATAAATATTTTATGATTTGGAATCCACCATAAACAAGTACCTACCTAAATCAAACATTTGAATATTAACATTTTTTTAGTTTTGGAATTCAATCACAAACAAGTACCTAAGTACTTACTTATCAATAAAAATTATTTTTCCAAGGCAATCCAACGTTCGGGCAGGACAACGTCTGTCGGGTCCGCTAGTTTCTTATAAGTTATTAGATTAACGTTGTATTTTTTTAATTGGCTCTAGTATTGTTAATTTATTTCTACTTATTTTTTATGCAGAAGATATAAAAATCCAGAATCAAATAAATTAAATTTACACCAGCTATAAATTTCGTAATTTTATGTTTTAATTACAAAACAAATGGTATTCTGTGTCCCGGTATTTTATTGAATAACCATGACGTATAAATGACAGATAACGCGTTGAATAAAAGCAAATTAAATTATGGATATTGAATTTCAAAAAGAATCTCGCTTATAACATCGTTTTTATTAAACCCATAATGATCCATCATGCGGATATAATACGCATCTGAAGTGGCATATTTTTCTTCGTGACAATTTGTCAAACTTAATTAATTTTGGTTATCGAAAAATATGATTTGACAATATTTTTTCTTGTTTTGACTCATGGATGAAATTTTAGAAATATCGTTTTTACATCCTGGAGCGGAAACAATATTTTTAAAGCTTTGCAGATATTTTTTAATCAGACCAACAAATCACGTAGTTTAAACGATAAAATTTGATTAATGTTTTTTAGTATATTTATATTTCATATTATTCCGCATATTTTGTATCTCTAGATGGATAAAAAATACTGTTCTGTGTATGAAATAAAATACGTATCCATCATACATTACATATCAGTTGCGAATGGTGATTTTATTTACAGGTAAGCATAAAAAAAATATCATATATTTGTACCTACATAGGAGGTACATAATATAATGTAAGTAATATATACCATAAATTTATATTTTTCTGTGGTTCTGTGTGATACAACAACTGTCATCCATGAAATCAACTCAAACGATGTAACTTCGCAATATATCATATTATTTAGATATATTATCCATTATTTTCATGCATAATTCATTAAAAAAAATAAAAAAATACCACTATGAATTCAGTCGATATTAGGTATTCAAAATATCCGTTTATTTAATACAAAGGAATCAAATTCTTTCAAATAAATATTTTTTAAAAATGTAATAATTATAATTGTTTAAAAATGAAGTATGCTAACAGATAGGCGCCTCACTTTCCACTCAGCGTCCTATTCTGCTCTAGGAAAGGTGATGCAACCTCATTCACGCAACCAGAGTTCAAAATTTGGCGATATGGCTTTTGAAATAGCCTGTTCTTTGCTGTGGAACGCTCTACCCCCAGAAATTCAAAATTGTGCAACAGAATTGATTTTCAGAAAAAAATCGTTTGTTTGTGAAGTCGTTTCCTGATTTGAAAAGTGCTCCTTTTTAGATGTAATTTCTAGAAGTACAAACATGATATGTGTATTACATGATTTGTAAAATTTACCTGTGAGTAAATAGTCATTGAGAGTTAGCCTGTAGATAGACAGCGCCTTTGAACTGATTACTCACGCAAATTGACGAAATTTATATTAATTTAATAGTACCCATACAAACGTAAACATAGAAAGAACTTTAATCTAACAAACGTAAATTATCGTTCACCATCTTTGAAATGATTGCATAGAGTTGATTTATATAAACTTTACTTTATGTTAAAAATATCAGCTACGACAGAATAGTTATTGCCGAGTACATGGAGTCGATTCAGAATAGCATTATACGAGTGTTCTGTTCGCGAATTGTTGCAACTAAACGGAGGTATATAACGAGTATAAACTGGCAGAATGCATGAAGTTTATTTAAGAATCGGATTGTGGTCCCGTGGCTAGTGTCTCGGACTTACGGATCAAAGGTCCATGGTTCGAATCCGACTCTATCCCAACTTGATTCCTAGAAAAATATGTGTGGTGTTGTAGCCAATTCAATAAATATGGCGGTCGATCTCTACTAAATAAAATATATTTATAATAGTGGACTGTATACAATATTTATTTTAAAGCACAGCGAAGACTTCGAGAAAAAACGAAAAAGAGAGAGATTATAGCCCTTGTGCTATCTTTATATATAATGCTATTAGTAACAAAAATAATAACAATTAGTAACAATAATAACAGTACCACACCAGAGTAACAATACTCTGGTGTGGTACTTACAAAAATCAATAAGAACTTAAGTGAAGAACTATTGAAGAAAAACTTAACAATTCCCATTTTCTAATACTAAGTTATTTATAACTCTTTAAAAATGGCCCTCAAAATGAAATATTTGGGTAAATTATAAGAACGCAAATACTTCTTGAAAAATAAAAAAAAACAAGTCAATGGTCTTTACAGGTATATTTTTAAATATAGGTGCAAGATGTTGATTTCAAACTTTATGCTATGCCTAGAATAAAGATTACTCTTTCAAAGCTTTGATTTTTTTTTTAATAGTAATAAAAAAAGTGTGATTATCCCGAACTAAATTTAATCAATATTGGGCCCTACCTTGTATATAATATATGTAACAGTCATGCATAAACTATTTAATAATGTCAAACACTTAATTTTTGATAATGTCATATGTTTTTTAAGAAAAATTATTATTAATGGAGGTTAAGTGTGAATAATTTATGCAATTTATAAGAACCTGATGACGAGTTGTATGTATGCAACTCAGCAGGACTTTAATTTAAGACTATTTTGTAAATATTAAAAAAAAAACCCTTAATGCATTCTGTCAGTAAAGCCTCCATAATTAAAACTTACATTAAATCGTCTTTTTATTGTATCATTTCCAGTCTAACTAGGGTCTGTACTAAGACCGGCAATTAAATTTTTTGTAAATCGACGCTGCAAAGGAAAAAGTTACTAGGCGACATGTTGCAATTTTACGGAATTGCCAATTATTATGTTTCATTTAATAAAGAATCTCGTATTTTAAATTCTTATTTAAATTATGTGGGAACTACGCCGAAATAATACTTATATATAAAATGTATTTATTTATTTTTAAAAAAAATTTAAAAACTTTAAATGGCTCTTCTGTTAAGTTGCTACTTGTCGTTACTTAATAACTATTCCTTTCCGTTCTGTTACTTAATAACTATTCATTTCCAGCGTCGATATATATTTGTTAAATTTTTCTAACATAAAAGGTACCTACAATTCATTCATCAATAACATTGAGAAATAGATATTTACTTAAAATATAATTGAAGTCAAGAAATTTTGACCAAATCGCTACAAGCTCTCAAAATATTTAAAAACTATCAACAAGGAAGAAAACAGTTTACGAAAATTGAAGAACACAAAAGTGAAATAACAACAATGCAATTCGGAGTACCTCAGGTATCAATATTAGGACCATTGTTTTATATAATATACATTAACGACATAATACACAGTGACATAATGGGAAAAAAACGACCCATGCGGACGACTTAGGAATTTTATATGAAAACGAAAATGACATTGAAACGACTAAAACCATCAACAATGGCGTGCAAAAACTATTAGAATGCACAAACAAAAACTTCTTAATACTAAATGCCATGAAATGCAATATAATACAATTCGAAGCACAAAAGAAGAACCATAACATGAACATAAAAATAAACAACGAAACTCTTAAAGAACTAGAACATGTGACTTACCTAGGACTCACAATGGACAGACAATTAAAATAGACAAAACACATAGACGGACTCACTAAAGTAATGGCATCACTGCATAGCCTCTACTACAAAATTAAAGATTTTATACCAAGAAAGGAAAAAAAATATGATGTACAAAGCCTATGTCAAAAGTAAATTGAGTTACATGATCGCCTTCTGGGGAACTGGTAACAAGACAGACATAACGAGAATACAAAGACAACAAAATAAAATTCTTAAACTAACATACAACCTAACCTACCTGACCTCTACGACTGAACTGTACAAAAAAACCCACCAGTTTGACATAAACTACTTGACTAAAATTGAGACCTTAAAAATTGTGCACAAAATAACACTGGGAAATATACAAGACGACGACATAATATTAGCCATAAATGCTGACATACACAAATATAACACCAGACAACAACAACACTATCATATTGAAAAAGCAAAGACAAACACAGGACAGTCAAAAATACTACATAATGGACTTAAACACTACAACGACTTACCTTACTACTTGAAAACTTTTACTGGAGACAAATTTAAAATCAATCTATCTAATCTATAAAATTTCTAATGTAAAACTAACGGGTTTTTAAAAATTGTAAATAAATAAAAAATATGAGCTTTTAAGCGGCTATCTATTAAGTCGATAATGTTCGACAGATATAAATTTGTCGTCTTTGTTCTTTGCCGATTTCCTGGTAAACTAGATAAACACCTAACAGTTATTATGTCATACAGTTAGTAGACAAAGTATGTAGATTAAAACAAATAAGCATTTTTCTTTGTTAGGAAATAAACGCATGTTTTAACATGTTCTAATTGATATAATAGATAAATATCACGTTTTTTTACAGTTTTTTTTACTGTTGACTTTTGCAAAGTAAAGGAGCTGAAACCTTTATCACGCGGGTGAGATTCATCCGGCTGAACCAAATTACCTACTAGGCAACGCCTGAAAAAAAAAATATGCTTCTTCTTTTACCAAGTAGTTAATTCAACAATGTTTGAGTATGTCTAAATGCTTGCAAACTGGCTGGATTTCCTCCCTAGGGAGTTATTCATATTTAAATTTATTGCAACAGAAAGGGAAAACATTATTGAGAAGAGAATATTAAGGGAAAATTGTTTTCAGGCGTTGCCTAGTAGGTGATTTGGTTCAGCCGGATGAATCTCACCCGCGTGATACAGGTTTCAGCTCCTTTACTTCACAAAAGTCAACAGATGGAAGAGATGAGGAAACGAGGATGTTTAAACATGGGCAGAATGGTGAATGTTACACAGTGTGTAAAGTGGCCACTTAAACCAGCCAACGACAGGTCATAAGCCCTGTAAATGCCTAGACTTCCATATTCCTTTCTCAAGAATGTTTTCCCTCTCTGTTGAAATAAATTTAAACTTTATTTTATTTTTTCAAAAAATAAAAAATATGAAAACAAAAATTTCGTGACAATTGTTTCGGCTTGTTAAGGCATTTTCAAACGAATGTGAAGATTATTTGGATTGAATGTCCTTATATAGTTATATAATTCAAGGTACTTAAGTAGAAAATAAAAATAATCTTATGAAGTATAGCATTTACATTAATCATAATTGAGGGAAAAACCAATGGTTAAGGGCGAGGCGTGTTTAATAGGTAATGGGGAATTTAAGTATTTATATTTGAATTTCGGGAAAAATATAACAAAGTAAGTATTTATCGACAAACATGCCGCAACAAGGCGAAACAATTGTCACGAAATTTTTGTTTTTATATTTATAAAAATAAAATAAAGTGTTCAGTAGACTCAAATCAGTGTTTGATTTCTAATATTATAAGTTCCTACTACTACTAATACTACCATCACGCCATTTCCCCGTAGGGGAAGGCAGAGAGAATGGACCGCCACACACGTCTATCCTGGCACACAATCATAGCCTCATCCACATTCATACATCTTGTCATACATGCCCTTCGGTTCTGTCTGCTTTTGACATGACCAGACTTAAGATTTTGGTTTATCTGATCATGCCACGTCTTCCTTGGTCGTCCTCGTCTCACGTTGCCGTTCATTTTCGCCATACATACTTGTTTATCATTCTTTCGTCGCGCATTCGTTCTACGTGACCAAACCATCTCAGAGATCCTTTCTTAATCTTATCAATTATACTTGACTCAGATTTACACTCTCGCCTGATTTCATCATTCGTAGCCCTGTCATACATTGATTTCCCACAAATTCGGCTAAAAGATCGCATTTCAACCGCGTTTACTCGGCTTTCATCTTTCCTCTGCCAGTTCCACGTTTCACTTCCATACATAAGTGTTGGGACTAAAACTCAGTTGTGTACTGACAGTTTAGCTTCGATTGACATATTTAAGTTCTTATTTATCAAAATGAAATACACGTATTTCGTTAGTCACCTGTCGGGCCTCGCCATTATATTTAGATAATTTATGTATATTTAATAAGCATTCTTCCATATCTATATGGAAAAGCAATATGAATAATTGGTACCAGTATACCGATAATATTTACATGGAAGTGGGTTTTGGAGAGCGTTGATAAATGTCGTTGACATCATTTTTGGCAAACAAACTGTAACTACTTTTTTATTATTATTGCACATATATTTTATGAATTGCTTATCAAAAAACACGCTATAAAACCCATCGCTCTAAAATTATTGAAGTACAATGTATATTTTTTTCATATTTAAATTTATTTCAACAGAGAGGGAAAAATTTTTGAGAAGGGAATATGGAAGTCTAGGCATTTACAGGGCTTATGACCTGTCATTGGCTGGTTTAAGTGGCCACTTTACACACTGTGTAACATTCACCATTCTGCCTATGTTTGAACATCCACATATCCTCAACTCTTCCATCTGTTGACTTTTGTGAAGTAAAAGAGCTGAAACCTTTATCACGTGGGTGAGATTCATCCGGCTGAACCAAATCACCTACTAGGCAACGCCTGGAAACAATTTTCCAATTTTTATACTTCTTCTTTTACCAGGTAGTAATTCAACAATGTTTGATTATGTCCAAATGCTTGCAGACTGGCTGGATTTCCTCCCTAGGGAGTTGTTCATATTTAAATTTATTTCAACAGAGAGGGAAAAAATTTTGAGAAGGGAATATGGAAGTCTAGGCATTTACAGGGCTTATGACCTGTCATTGGCTGGTTTAAGTGGCCACTTTACACACTGTGTAACATTCACCATTCTGCCTATGTTTGAACATCCACATTTCCTCAACTCTTCCATCTGTTGACTTTTGTGAAGTAAAAGAGCTGAAACCTTTATCACGTGGGTGAGATTCATCCGGCTGAACCAAATCACCTACTAGGCAACGCCTGAAAACAATTTTTCAATTTTTATACTTCTTCTTTTACCAGGTAGTAATTCAACAATGTTTGATTATGTCCAAATGCTTGCAGACTGGCTGGATTTCCTCCCTAGGGAGTTGTTCATATTTAAATTTATTTCAACAGAGAGGGAAAAAGTTTTCGAGAAGAAATTTGGAAGTCTAGGCATTTACAGGGCTTATGACCTGTCATTGGCTGGTTTAAGTGGTCACTTCACCAAAGTCAACAGATGGAAGAGTTGAGGAAATGTGGATGTTCAAACATGGGCAGAATGGTGAATGTTACACAGTGTGTAAAGTGGCCACTTAAACCAGCCAATGACAGGTCATAAGCCCTTTAAATGCCTAGACTTCCAAATTTCTTCTCGAAAACTTTTTCCCTCTCTGTTGAAATAAATTTATATATTTTTTTCGTTTATTTTTCAAAAATATTTACACAATAGTCTTAAAATTAAAGCCCTGCTGAATTGTGCACATACAACTCGTCAGTCTCTTTATATATTGCTTCGATTTATATATTTAGCCTACATTAATTATAAAGATTCCTTGACAAACTTTTTGTTCTTTCTTTTTTCTCTGCTGCGCTTGACACGTTTTTTGTACTTTTAAACTACTTTTAATTAATATTATGTTAATAAAATTTGTATAAAACCACTCACCGACTTATCTGTCTACCGGTTTCGAGACGTAACCCGTCTCGTCGTCAGGACAACAACACTACACCAACATGCAAATACCACTACACACCTTCACCATAGTAGATTTGCAAAAATATAAAATCAACATGCAGGTTAGACACATGCTTCACTACGCCACCACCGAGGGTTAATGACTTATGAAGCTAATATTTCAAAAGGATTAACAATCGGAAAAGGAGGAAAAAGGGAGGGGGAGGGTAGGGTGACCGTTACAATGAAATATCGAATAATGGACTATATTGGAAAGTTACTTGATTATTAATTAATGGGACATTATTTTTCAAAGCCTTCTTTATGTAAAAAATCTCCATATTATTTACTTTCAGTCCTTTATTATTTATGTGTAAAACTTAAACACCGGTATCTTTATTAAATTCATGATTTGAGTCTATAATGTGGTTGGCGAATTCTGAGAAGTTATTATTACTAAGACATCTCATGTGTTCTTTAACACGAGTGTCGAAATTTCTTGACGTTCTTCCAATGTAGACTGAAGAACAAGAATTGCAATTTAATTGGTGTCCTGACGAAGAGACGGGTTACGTCTCGAAACCGGTAGACAGATGAGTCGGTGAGTGGTTTTATACAAATTTTATTAACATAATACTTTTAATTACTTTAAGAATTGCTTTTAAAAATAAAATATTGCTTTTTTACTATAATTTGTCATTATTTTTGAAGATGTTTTTAAAATTTATTGTCTTTTATTTCTTTTACAGTTTCTTCTCATCGGTTATTTTTTAAATCCCTAAAACATATATATATATATATATATGTTTTTCCTTTTTGAAAATGTTTTTTTTTGCATTTAATTACTTTTATATTATTATATCATGTCCATTTGTGTAAATACTAACTACAAACTCTCAATAAAACTTTTTTACTTTGATTTAAATTTTTAAACCACCTACATTTTTTTTTGTACTTGAAAAAATTAAAATAGTTAATTGATAACCTTATTTAAAATGATAATATAATATGGAATCTTCACTGGCATATTAGAGTTAAATCTAACTATGTTTACTATAAAACTGTGTAATTTTACTGTATGTTTCCTAAATAAAAGAAAATAAAAAAAACCTAAAAAAAAATATCATAATTTTATTTGGAAAAAATTGCACATTTAAGATAAAAAACTATCAATTAATACAAAAACATTTTTCCATTATAATTCATTTACATGTATTATATATAAATATACATATTGCAAAAGTTCGTATAACGTCGCCATTAATCATTGGTTGTCATTTTGTATTGTTAGGAGAATACTTGGAACATCATTATGAACCATTTAAAGATGAAAGTTGAATCTGCATTAAATCGAAGTTTTGAAATACTCGATAGATCAATAAAAAGTTCCAGATCAGTAAATTTATAGTTGTCTCTTATGATTCGTAGTTTGTAGGCAATTTTAAAAAAAAAAATATGCTATAGTGACCCATAACTTTTTAAGAACAATTTTAACTGACTAAATTCCTTACTGTTTCCTTTTCCCGTACAACCCTTAATTCAACTATTACTCGTTAATTAAAAATTCATCTTTCAACCCTCGTCCTTATCCCCCTTTCCTTTATCCTTTACCGATGTGATGGTTGAGGTTATTTTTAATTTAACGCACATTAAATTTTTAAGTGTAAATACTTTGAAAAATATGCTCTGAAAGCGTTATCTGATTCTGATAATAATTGCGTATTTAGTTATAATACTTTTAAAAAAAAATTATGTGTGGTCATTCTTCAAAATATAATATTTAGAATAGCTTTTAAAAACATTAATAACTTTTTTACGTAAATTTATTTAAACACTTGTCCATTTATCTGCATCTAGCAGGGGCGAACCGTGTATAGAAGCGATTATGCGCAGCTTACTATTATCTTTATAACTTTATTTACAGAAAAACAAATAAATAATTAACATTTATTTTGAATCATTTCCATCGTTTGTATTTTTATCCTAATATAAATATAAATTTTGATAAAGCGCGTCCAGCACCTGCGGTGAGCCATGAAACTAGCCGATTATTCCAGCTTATTTTTTCATACAAATAAGTGTACTATATTTTGAATGTATTAACCCCAAGGCGGGTTTTTTCTCCTAGATTAAACTTGCAGATTACACAAATTATTTGAAGATTCTTGATTTGGAAAACAGTATTTCAAACATTGTTTCATAAGAGCTATTTTTCTTTGAGATGGTATTTTTGACATAAGACCAAAATTACATTCTTTCGTCATGTTGCAGGACATATAGCGCTCCACGTGGCCGTTTTTAGCACTATTAAATACTATAAGAATGCGGCCAGTTGACATTTAAATTGAATACCTAATATCGACTGAATTCATTGTGGTATTTTTTATTTATTTTTTAATGAATTATATATTAAAGTAATGGATAATACATATATCTATATAGTATAATATATCACGAAGTTACATCGTTTGAGTTGATTTCATGCATGAGAGTTGTTGTATCACACAGAACCACAGAAAAATATCAATTTATAGTATATATTTCTTACATTATATTATGTACCTCCTATGTAGGTACAAATAAATGATATTTTTTTATAGCTTACCTGTAAATAAAATCACCATTTGCCACTAGCATCCAGTGATGCATAGAACACTGCACTAGTATCGCAATTGCAGTATACCCGCAATTATTAGTTATACACGTGAATGCAAACTTTTCGTCATTGTTTTCTCTATACAGGATGTTCATTAAACCCTGTAACATCCGAAACCACGATGATTAGTTTAAGCAAGAAGACAAATTGGCACATTGAAATTATTTTTTAGAACAAATATTTTTTTTTTTTTAAATATTAAAAAAAGCAAATAATTGCTTACTTCTGCAGGGGAGAAACGGAGGGGGGTGGAGGGGAAGTCTGATACTGCGCCGCGCTCCCCTCACTTATCCCATGCAGAAATAAGCAACCAGTTGTTTTTTTAAATATCTTATTTAAAAAAATTAACTTTGTTCTAAATATTTTTTTAAAAAAATACCATGTAATTTTTTACATAATATTTTATTTTCTCTTTCTTATATTACACAAAAATATTATAACTGTTCATTATTTATTATAGGAGCAAAAATTCATTAACATTTTCTTGTATACCCTCGAACAGGCCATGCCTATGTGGGATTTTTTGTATACTATTTTTTCTATTAATATGTGTTTCATTTCTTTGTAATTATGCTTTATTTTTTAAAACTCTGTTTTACCTCTTATGTTTCTTGTAAAAAACAAAACAAAAATAATAAAAAAAAAAAATCAAAAAATCTAAATTTTAAGTATCTTCGTCAGTAACCTGTAATTGAAAATGCTTAAAAAATACAATTTTATGAATATTTAATTTTCTGTACTAATAGTATTAAATTATAATTTAAAGCTCTACAAGCTTATTATGATAAATAAGCATGTGGAGATTTGAATCAGGCAGGTAGAAAAAAAAAGTTGGCGAAAACAGGGTTGTATTATTATTATTAAAATAATGAATCACCACAAAGTTCGTGCTTCAAATATGATTTTTTATAATATTACGGTTTTTATTTATTATTAGTGTTTTCATAGCCTAAAAGTTACCACTTCCGACCAGTAAAGTAAATCTTCCGGCCACATTAATTATTTAATTCTTTTCATTTTGTTTCTTGCTTTTCCGTGGAGTTTTCGAGAACAAATCCAAATAATAAATTGATGAAGCCAAACATAAAATCAGTAAAGCGTAAATTTTAATTATTTCCGAAAACATTAGGTACGAATTATGCGTTCTGCGAAAAGGATTACCTGAAAAATATTTTATAAATGGATGCCTAATTTAAAAAAATGCCTAAGTCCAGTTTTATCAGTTTTGAGTTGGCAACACTGCAGTGTAGAGCATTTTGTGAACTATACATTTACCTAATTAATTTTTCAATAAAGAATACCCATATCAAATTTTGTAAGTGAAAAATGATTTTAAAAATATTATTTCTAAGTCCTAAAAATATCTTAGTCCAAGAGTTTTTTCCCTGAGGAAAATTCCCCTAGTCCTTTAAATACTTTAAAAAAATCCCTATGTCCTAACCTTAGGCTTAAGTCCATTTTTTTACAAGCAATAATTTTGTAACTAAACCTGTAACAATTTTGTATTTTTTTATCTTAAAATAAAGAAGAAAAATTTTTTTACAATTCATATCTTCAATTTTCCAAAATTATGTCATTTTACATTTCAGAAACAAAATAAACACTTAAACTTGAAATATCTCAGAACTACAAATATGGACTTGGGCATTTTTTGAAATTGGGCATCCAAGTGAAATATTATCAGATACATTTCTTAAGAATTTTGGATCAAATATATTTAAATGATTTAATTTAAAAAACACAAGAGAAATTTTAAATCTGACAGAGTGATGTTTGTGTAATCTATATTTTGTGTTTTACATTGAAAAAGTCCTACGAAAAAAAGCATTTTTACCATACGATATTTTACTTATTGGTACATGAAACAGGTGGTACCGTCTACAAATCTATGACGTCACTAGTTCTCTTCGGTGAGTTGGCTTCCCGGTAACCGTAAATATACCACTACACTACCATTGGTTGTTTTCGGAGAACTAGTGACGTCGTTCAAAATAGCTCAATTTTATAAAAAATATTTTTATTTATTTTTTCAAACATTTTTGAGAAACTTCGTCCTACTATTAAAAAACAAAATCCATGGATGACCGGGATACCAAATTGGCGGAAACGGACAGAGCGACCATAGATTAAGACATTGACCCAGGAATAGACGATACGAAACCACAGACAACGGGAAAGAAAATGAACGCTTCTTCTAATTTTTACGGAGCTTGCGAAAGAAAACATTTTTAGTATATTTAATTTCCCGTAGTACTGAACTTTTCCATTGTTATCCGGATAACAACCAAACATGAAAATTCAAAAAAATTAATTAAACACATTTTTTTTTCTTTCTAAAAGAATTATTTTTTAAATCCATAAAAAAATATTACCATTGATAAATAAAAAAAACGTAACATTGACCCACAAACTTTCAGAAATTACATTTTATATTGGAAATACTTTACACAGTTTACGGTTTTTGTTTATTACGGAAATAAAAGTGAAGCGATACTAAAATCCACAAATTTGCAATAACCAGTGACCGGTTTTATCGCTTTTGCGACATCTTCGAGACTGGTATAATGTAGTTATAGAAAACAGTACTGATGAAAAATTCAAAATTGTACATATATTATCAACTGAATGTAATTATTTATTATTTATTATATGGCACAAGTGCCTTTTACAATATAAAATATAACAATATAATAAGTTGGTAAAATTAATAATTATTAAATACTAAAATTAAAAACTAAAAAACAATGTTAAAACATGGGTATAAAAATAAAAAGAAAAATAACAAGAAATATATATGCAAGTATGTGTGTCAGCATACAAAATATATCATTAGCATAATTAGCATTTGCAAATAATTCGTTAATCGTTACTATAGAACATAATAAAATATTTTTAAATAGATGATTTGAATTCACAGAGACTCAAGTTAAAAATGTCGATATGAGAGGTACATTCGTTTCTAGTATGTGTATACGCGATATAGGTGAGTGACAAAGATAGTTGGTTTGAGAAGGGTGACAATAATATAGACTATTTTGTCTAGTTCTATGTGTTGATATATTAATATTTATTAAATCCGGGAGTTCGCAACAATCGAATTTAGAATTAATGATTTTATATAAAAATTAAAATAATATATTATAAAATTTTATATAAAAAAAGTTATCGCTGTTTCCTGACTGATGGTGTTATCTTAGTTTTTTTTACATGAGGCAATACTACAACCAACTTTATCGTAAAGCTCTACCATAAGTCTTGAAATGACAGTAGATGTTATTCCGCCAAAGTTTAAACAACATATTTTTTTATGGCGTTAAACATGTCGAATTTCGTGACAAAAAGGGTAGTTGCGAAGAATTTTACTGCGTTTCTTTTTTTGTTCAATCTGCAGCTGAAGTACATAAAATTCTTGTGGAGACTTATATCTACCATACTCTGATCGAAACAATATGCAGAGATTGATTACGTCGCTTATTTTTTTTAAATGATTTTGATGTTAAGATATTGAAGAAGTTAAAGAACGCTCTGGCGCACCGTTTGAAGACGAAGAATTGGAAGCATCACTCGATGAAGATCCATGTCAGACGCAAAATGAACTTGATGAATCATTAGGAGTTAAACACAAACAGTTCCTAATAAGGCGTTGGGAATTATTCAAAAGCGAGAAAATTGGGTGATGTACGAATTGAAGTCAAGAGACGTCAAATGAAAACAGCGAGAACATATGTTCTAATATAAACTTTTCCAAAATCTTAGTATATTCGGCATTTTCTACGACGTATAAATTTTAATTTTAGTTAGATAATTCTCACCAATATTAATAATCGTTTTTTTGTTTTTTTTAATTGTTTATTTTATTATTTCTTATATATTTGGACCACTATATTTAGCAGCCTCACGTGTCATGTACAAGGCTAAGGTACTCGGAAAAAATCGTTATTGTTTATCTTGGAAATGGGATGTTTGATCACTGAATTTGGTTTATTACCTTTAATAGTCCAATCATCACTGCTGCAAAGTCTACGAACAATGGCGTGTGATAACTACTTTTTACGACTATGTGAACATCTGTTAAGAATATTCCATCTTTCCTGCATTCCACTTCAAGATTATGGCGTTGTAAACTGAAAAATGGGCAGAAATAACAAATGGTCGATACTCAGTGAAGGAATATCATCGCATGGACACAAATCATTCCTTAATTTAAACCCATATAGGTAACTTTTCATAGCTCCGTGTCCGGTAAAGATTTGTGTAGTTTCGAAAGTACTTTGGTGATGACGACAGAAGTTTGCTGCATCAGCCAGCGTTGGGAAAAACATTTTAGTGATTTTACCTGTGGAAGAAGCGCGGTAATGATCCTCCCAACGCCGCTGCGTATTTTGTTTTATACAGCGTTTAGCAAAGGTAAGGGGAAATTCTGAGAAGAATAGTGCCATTCTTTTACAAGTTGCGGCTCTTGCTCGGTCATCCGCTCTCTCATTTCCCACGATATCAGCATGTCGTCTTATCTAGCACATTTAAATAATCATATCGCCATAAGATCTTGTAGAGGACACCGAACAACTTCACTAATCTCAGATCAAGCCATAACAGGGTTTACACCGTTAGACCTTAAGATTCAAGAAAGAAAGGACATATAAATGTCCTTTCTTGACATTTTATAATAACTTTATAAAATGTCAAGAAATTTGGTAAGCTGTATTCCATTCCAGATGATCGCAAGTATCAAGGAACTGCAAATTATTTTGCTTTACCTTACCCATGTGAAAGAATTCTCGAAAGCATTCTTTTACTCGACAAATATACATATATTTCCTTATACTCTCAATGAAATCTGAATCTTTACGGATGGTAGCCTGCTCGACGGCAAAGTGTGAGCGGCATTTCTTCCTTTTAAGGGTGATAAAAAATTACTAGGCAGAACATTTAAATTAGACAATTTCTGCTCAGTTTTTCAAGCTGAACTACTCGCAATACGCGAAGCTTTTGAACGATTATTAAAAAAACACCAGAGAGGTGGCTTTTGCAAAAATATTAGCAGATTGTCATTCGGGCTTACAAGCTATAACTGATACTCGGTCGGTAAATTCATTCATTGTAGATATTCATTGTAAAATTAAGCATCTAAAAATCATACCAATAAGGGTTTCAGCTCTTTGACTTTCCAAAAATGAACTGAGGGAATAATTGAAGAAATTTAGATGTTTGAACTTATGCAGAATGTTACGCAGTGTGTAAATTGGCCACATAAACCAGTCAATAACCGATCACGAGCCTTGTAAAGGTCTAGACCTTCATATTCCCTTCTGACTTCTGACCATATTTGTTGTAATATATTAACCTTAATAAATCCCTAGGGGGTGAAATTCCGCTTGCAAGCACTTAGATAAACTCAAAATATTGTTTATTTCAGTTTAAATACATACCAATATAATTGTGGCTCTACTTAAGTTTTTGATTACGGTTTTAGTACTGCCTTTTCGTGATTGGCAAGAATTCAAAGCTTTACTATTAATGTACAATAAAAACACTATAAAAATATAGCCTCGCCTTTTGTACATCTTCATTTTTATTATTACATAATGTATTTATTTTGCATCATAAATGTTTAAGTAGCCACTTTACAATTCCTTCTTCAATGTCAATCTTGATCCCTTGGGGTAGAGTCCAGCCCTTGTTGATAAGCATTTGGACATACTCAAAATATTATAATCATGTAATTCATATCTTGATGAACCGAAATATTGTCGGTGAGCAACCATCACAATAATCCAGACAAAATCATGTACCAACGCTGGTTATTTAAATTAAAAATAACTAAAAAAGCATGGTTTTAACATATTCATTATAATATAAAAAAGAAGTACATAATGGACTTTTTATTTATTAATGTTAATATGTGCAAGCCTTATCTCCCAATTAAAAAACCGCTGTTATTTTTAATTAATTAGGTTATTTTTATATTTTAAAATGCGTATGATTCTTTTTTGTTTTTTTACAATAAACATAAATGATTAAACAGAGTTTTCAAAAAATAAAGCATAAATACATAGCAATACATAATTAAAGCATAAAAACATATTAATAGTAAAAATAGTAAACAAAAAAATCCCACAAAGGCATGGCCTGTTTGTGGGTATACAAGAAAATGTTAATGAAATTTTTGCTCCTATAATAAATAATGGACAGTTAGAATATTTTTTTGTAACATAAGAAAGAAAAAAATAAATATTCTGTAAAAGATTAGATGGTATTTTATATATATATTTATGTTTTTTTAGTACAACATTTTGACCAATTTTCAATTTTCTTTTAACCGGTCTGTTTTTTTGGTTGGCTGGAAGATATTGCTTTTAGCAATAAGTCCGCCAAAGTACTTATACTTTGTACTTGAAGTTTTAAATAAAATAATAAAATAGTGAAACCGCATTTTCTACATTGATTGTTTTTACAGGAATAACGGTTAAAACTTAAAGAGGAAAAGTAACTTTTGCGGTCTAGTGAGTGATATAAATACACCCAATAGAACTTATTCCACCATTTTGTGTTAGACTTAGACTGTGTTTGTTGAACTAAATACCGAAGTATGTGGGGCGTGGGAATAAAACAAGTAAAATCCCAAGGTTCGTCGGTACACTATTCGTTAAGTTGCGAGGGCTGGGAACCCCCAAACTTAAAGCAATACAATAAAAGTTATTTTCACAAAATGGCTGTTAGGAATTCTGAGTCTTCCCGCCAAGTATTGTACTGGGAAACGTGTTGTCTCGTCACTTTGGTAGCATGTCCTACTAAGTACTTTCTATATCAAATATTGTTTATCTCGTATAAAATTACTAATAATATATTAAAGTGGACTGTGTATGTGTTTAAGTTATAATTTTAATAAGGAATCCCATGTAAAATAGTGTATATTAAAATAGTAAAAAATTACGATTATTTCACCGAAAATGTTTGTTTCTAGTACAAAAATAAGTTCTTAAAAAATGTATCTTTCGTTGTTACAGACATTGTATTACATTTTGAGATTTGTCAGAATACTACTTATGAGTTTAAAAAATGAAATCCTGACATATTTTAAATACAATAACATAACATTGACTTGCCGTTTCTCGTGTTAGGAGTTTTTATTTGAAATGAGTTCATTTAATTAATGAGAAAATGCATTAATTTTGTAAGTTAATATTCTTGGTGGAAGTTCATTGTAATTTATTATAGAAATAGTAAAAGACGAGCGATTCTTTAATCGACAAATTTGGTATATCCAGTGACCGGTTTTATTGACATTGACATTGACATCTTCGAGACTGGTATCTTTATTAAGAAATATCATTGTATCAACTCATTAGTCAACCTGGGGTGTTATTCCAAACGCTCTCACGGCCGTATTGAAAATTGTTTTCTCGTACCGCGAGATCGGTTCAAAATAGCACCCCTGAAACCCTTTGTTAATAATAATAATTATTATTCCATGTCCGCTCCCTAGTTGGAGCATATGGTATCCACAAAGATCCTCCAAGCATCTCTGTTGGCTGCTAGCTATTGTGCATCCTCCCAAGTCAGGTTCGCGTCCCGTAGCTCTGACACGAACTGCCGACGAACAGTCAGCAGTGGACGTCCAGGACGTCGTGAACCTAATGCCTTGTAAAGTAGGCAATCGTGGTTAAGGCTCTCAGAAGGCATCCGCCGCACATGGCCAAGCAAACCGTATCACCTCCACTTGATGACAGTTGTCACCGGAGTTTGCTGCGTCCGTTTTCTTATTATTTCATTCCTCACAAAGTCAAACCCAATATTCTTCTGAGACACCTATTCTCAAAACTCAGAATTTGGCTGCTTTGGGCCCCAGTGAGGTGCCACGATTCGCATCCGTAGGGGAGAACAGGTGTTATGCTGGCGTTATACAGCGGGCAGTTTTCACTGAGTAAATATCTGATCTCCAGACAGCCTTCATACTAATGTTAATGATTCTGAAGACAAAAATATTTTAATTTAATTTACTCTCATTTGACTTTGCGCCAAAGAGGTTTCGACCCTTTCCATTTTAGAAATATTTACCCTTTTGTTGATTATATTTTTAAATTTTCTTTTTTGTATGTATTGTCACAATCAATCTTATTTTTCTAATTGTGACGCATATAGTCATGATATATAGTATATTAGTTAATAAGCTTGTTAGTGGACCAGAAGTCATTCGACATATACCAGCTCGTGCAGACCAACTATTTCACAACATTTTGCAGTTTCAAAGGCTCTCCGATTCAGCCGTTTTATTTGTCCACTTTTTTTTTCATTCAGTTCAGTCATAGGAGCCATTCTTAAAATTTTATTGTTGTGCACACAGTGTTATATTGGTATAATTACAGTGTACTTAACCTAACCTAACCTAACACAGCACCAATTACGTACACACTACAATATATAATACAATTTCTGACAGGACAACAAAATATGACAATAATATGTTTAACGCATGACTCCATTCGAAAATGTTGTGTTTGTTTTATATCTTTTTTTTCAAAGAGTAGCTTAATATTATTAATAGAGGCTAATGTTATTATTGTAATTGAGACTCAGCTTCCGTTTGTAGCGAAGAGCTGAGTCGTTAAATATACCAAGATCGCACATCCCCTCAAATTTGGAAAAATGACTAATCGCTCTGTCATAGTAAATCGTATATTAGTTTAATGATTTTATTTTGTTGTCGTTGTATCTCTATTATATCCGCATTGTTATTGCTTCCCAGAAGGCACCTCACATTTATTCAACAAACCGTAAAGCTTTGCATCCACGAAGGTTTTGTCCATTCTTAACCTTTCCGTCATTCCCTTTCGAAAAACACGGCACATAAAGACGAAGGGAAGTTGTCATATAAATCAATGAAATGAGTAACGATACGAAAGGTTCACTAAACTTTTACTCGCTCTCAATTCTCGCTTTTGTTTGGTGGATTGACTAGAATAATAATTCTTCAGAATTCCGATCTTTTCTATTAAAGAAAAATTGCGAAGGTTCTGTGAAATATTGGCAGAGATTTATTTTCCTAATTTTTCTGACATTGAGGAGAGTTTACAGGGACTACTTACTAATATTTTGAGTGTCGCTAGAATACGGATAAAACCTTCTAAATGAATTTTTGCCTAACTGAGAAAAAACGATGTGAACGTAACAAAAGTCTTTTCCGGTCTTTCTTATTCATATTTTAAATATGATACACACGCATTAAACCATCTCAGTTGCTTTAAGTTGTTTTAATACTTGAGATTACGAAAAAAATATCTAAGTTAATGGTTTTCACCAGAACACATTTTTGAAAATAGTATTTTTAATAGGCATGCATAATATCTTTGAAACTGAACCTGAAAATTGTGAAGATTTTAACAGATGATAAAGCTCGAAAAATAACATACATACATATAATACCACACATGTACAATAGGGTGAGCCGATATTTTTTTTCCGAATTTCGAAATGAAAGGGGTCTAAAAAGTTACTTTTTGGATTACTCGGAATGCAAAAAATATATTTGATACTACTTTTGGCCCTCAACCAGAGCTTAAAGTTTTCGAAAAAGTGAATTTTTTGCGCCAAACCGGCTGTTATTTCGTATTTAAGTAAGAAAATGAGTCCAATTAAATTTTATAATGTGCATAATAAGCATCTAAGAGCGCAAGTTGCACTTTGATTTGTAATAAATGGGTAGCATTGTTTTCGTCAATATTAGCCAGGCGCTCAACGGAATCAGTTCCATGGAGTGAAAACATTTTGCATTCCGGTAGTTTTAAAACGTGTTCGAGTTTGTAATTTGATTAAGTTATATCTTTACTAAAAATGATTTTTTTTATCAATATAGATAATTAACAAAATATTCAGACAGTTATAAACTTCAAACCTCGGTTAAGGGCCAAAAGTAGTATGGAATGTATTTTTAACTAATTTTTACGTTCAATGGGATCCAAAATGCAACTTTTTAGACCTTTTATTTTGATGTCTAAAAAAATAAAAAAACTTCGTACATCATCGGCCCACTTAAATATACAACTGCATTTTCAACTTGTTTTCTCAAATTTTGTCAACAACGGTATTTCTAAATGTTCCTACAATGGTGCGGTATTTTACACCCCTAGAAGTTTTTCAAAATCGGTTTTTAATACGACAGAGACGGTAAACATTATAAAGAATGTAATTATTTTTCTAAATGTCAATTACTTTTTCCGATCATGGTCTATAACTTCACTTTTCTCAAGATGGGACGCTTTCCATTCCTGCTCACACTAAATCATTCTTAAGGAATTTCGTTTCTGTTCTGTGAGCCAGATTTAAGAATGAGCTACCTCTTCATATAAAAATGCAACCAACTTGGCTACCTTTAAAGAACGTCTAAAACATTATTGTATATCCTTAGAACGCTAGCTTCCCTTATTTTTTTATTCCTTTTCTTTTCTGGAACCTTTTCTTGTCTCCTTCCAAACCCTTTACCCGATACGGAAATTTGAATTTTAAAAAATCAATTGAACCAGAAACCGGCGGACGAGTATTTTTAACTCATTGGCTACTCTCTGAAACATATAATCTAGTGGATATATATATAGTCCATCTCGTTATGAAATTATTGACATCTTTGCTTGTCATGTGAATCTGAAAGTTTTTGTCCGAATTCAGAGTTTGTGGTAGACCCCATGGCCCACCCTCTTTTTTGACCCCTTGAAGTACGGATGTGTTCCTTTTGTGTATATAATTGCCTTGTATCTAAATCCTCAAATTCTTTAAGTAACTCAACGCGAGAATTTCTTTATTTTATTTTTTTTTGTTTGGAAAATAACAGAAAATTTATAAACTATTCATATTAACAAATTACAACAAGGATGGAGAATACCTTAAATAAGGGAATATAAAAGTCTAGGCATTTACAGGGGTTATGACCTGTCATTGTCTGGTTTAAGTGGCCACTTTGTGTAACATTTACCATTTTGCCTAAGTTTGAACATCCATATTTCTTCAATTCTTCCATTTGTTGATTTTAGTAAAGTTAAAGAGCTGAAACCTTTCTTGTTGTGAAGAGATTCATCTGACTGAATTATTTCACATACTGGGCAACGCCTGAAAACAATTTTTCAATTTTTAAACTTCTTCTTGGACCAGTTGGTTTCATTACAATATTTGAGTTTGTCCAAATGTTCGTAGACAAAAGACTGGATTTCACCCCCTCGGGAGTCATTAAGATTAACAAATTACAACAGGGATGGAGAATACTTTTAATAAGGGAATATAGAAGTCTAGGTATTTACAGGGCTTATGACCTGTCATTGGCACGAACATTTGGACAAACTCAAATATTGTAACTATTCATATTATAATATAATGTACGAGTCCAATTAAAGTTTTTCACGACTATATAATACTTTTTGTAGACATACTTACGAACAGATAAAAAATATGTACAAGATTATAAAAATATTTTTAAAATATCATACGAGAGCGTTAAATGAAATAATAATGATTTCGTTCCCAAAGCGTAAGGAGGGAGGAAAAGGATAAGAAAAAATTAGAATAAGAAAATATAAGGATAAAAGATTAGGAAAAAATAGGGGAAAAAAAAGGATTTTGTTGAGGAGATACCCTTAGAATGCCGATACAGAATAGAGACAGGAAAATAACGTGATAGTGATACATATTTAATTAAAGTAGTTCTAATTAAAACAAATTAAAAGGAGAAAGTTTTGAATCAAATATTTCGTAATTTCATCTCTGAGAACAGGTGCAGCAGCCTCCTTAGCGATCGTTTTGAGGGTGTGGAGATCGATCTGGCTTGGACACGTGCTGCGAAAGCCTCAGAAGAGCCTTGACTCAAGTTACCTCTTCTTCACACCTGCGGGCTCCCGCCGGCCTTCCTGAAAGTCAGTCGATAACGATTTGTCTGCTGTATTATCTTGGATCGAGTTTTTTGGTTTTGTGTGGTGATGGCCACATGCTCCATTTAAAAGGAAAAGAAGAAGAGAAATAATCAGATAAAGAGGATTACTTTGCGGAAAGCTACACACTTAACCTATATTTATTTGTTTGGGCTTGTTTGACTCACGAACTAGACGATCTATATAAAAATATAAAATTTTAATATCTTTCGTGTAAACTCGGCCTTATGTAACGCGAGATTAATGAAACCAAATATCTAGGAAGTGCCACTTTATTTAAGATTTGTTCTCTGTCAATATTTGGCCAACCAACCCCCTTGTTTAATGCCCGCTTAACCATAAACCAGTGATAAAAGTTAAGATTTTTTACGGCCGAATCGGGTAGTTAAAGTTTACTTACACGAACAGTGGTACAGTGATGAACATGGCTTAAGACTCATTCACAAACTCAGAGAAGAATCAACTTAATTAAATATTTTTACTAAATTGTCGGTGAATAATTAAAATTTAATAAATATTTAATATATATTTTATATTATTTAATAATTATACGACTTAAGACAATTACAACAGTTATATGAAGAAACATATGTACAAAAAACTGAACAAAAAGAACATAAAACTGTGTTGCTATGAACAAGACAATAAAATAATTATACATATATAAGCACGATCAACATATAAGACATCGAGATCACCCACGCCAATCCATCTTCATCCCAGTGTTAATGGCGAAAAGATTTACGAAAAGCCGGAAGATCTATCCCAAAGAATTTCAAGTTGTGAGACAAATCGACTAGTCTACACATTCTGGACATTGAGGCATAAAAACAAAAGTTGTTCTTAGGAGATTTGATAAATTGCAGATTTTTACTTCTGGTGACACGGTTGGGAACATGAAAAGAAATTGATTGAAACAGAGATGGGACATCACTTGTAGCATTATGTCTTATGAAAATGCATATAAGGTCCATCTCCGTTCTAGGTTTCTCCAATGAAGACAGATTGTTAGGAAAAACAACAGAAACTATATATTATAAATAAATATGTGTAAAAAAGAGTACCTACGTAATATACATCCAGTGAAAGATGTAGTCTGATAAAAAGTAAGAAAATCATACGTTTTTGTCTTTTTAAAACGTCGTTTTTTCAAAAAAGCGCCATTAAAAAATGAAATAAATTAACATCATACAAAATAATCATTTTCAAGGTATTTCGGATAAAAAGTGTTATATACTTAAAAGTTCAATATAACTGAAATAATATTATTATTATATGGTATCGGCAATTCGACGATATGTTTTGCTAAAATATACGATAGAAATGAAATATTTACAACCAAAATATTCTTCTCGAATTTTTTTTTTTTTAAATTCCATTGACATGGGTTTTGTTGAGGCATTTTGGTGCCAGAGGTTTAAAACAATAGTAATATTATAAAAATATAATAATACTAATAATCTTTGGATGCAGAATCTAAAACAGTTATCAAATTTGGTCTAGCAGCTCTAGTTTAGGAGGTATAATTGATTTTGGTTTTGATAAAAGGCAAAAGTAAGGAACTTGGAAATACGAGTACTTAAAATGTATATTTTTTTACCAAATATTAAAATGTAATTTGCCAGTTCACCTTACAGACTAGCCATTGACTCTTGATCCCGATTTGCATAGAACTTGTGTTTTCCTCGGCACCCGGTTAGTTCACAACAGAATGAGGAATTTCAGTGTTTTTTTATTTTTTTATTTGTTAATAGACTTTTAAACCAAGCCAATTTGTTTTTTCAATTTTTACATATCGTATTATCAGCGTTATGATTTTCTAAAGTCTTGTATTTTTGAAATAAGTCCACGTGTGACGTCAGAGGTTCTCTTCCGCTTATCCTTTTTTAATTTTTTTACATTTACATCTATACTTATTGTAACATTATTTATCACTATTGTACACTTACTACTCTAATTTATAATATTCAAACTGTTCAATATATACACTTATATTAACCTATGTAATTCACTACTTACAATATATATATAACCTAGTATTTTTTTCATATATATTCTGTCAGTTCTGCCTATTGGTCCGTTTACGGTAAGCAAACCGAATGTCTTTCACAGTTCTCTTATTATTCACACGAATCGGTGACATCGTTAAAAGTAGTTTGTTTTTATTGAAATATTTTTTTATTTTTTTTTTCATACCTTTACAAGAAACTTTGCTATTCAATTTATTGCTCTAATTTTTACCGCGTACTTTGAAAAGTGGAAGTATTTCGATTGGCCATTTCTCCTACATGGCTATCTCTCCTCCTCGGCCGTCTCTTCTGGAATTATTTATTTTAATTTTTATGTCTGCTTTTCCTTTTTTATAATGGTATAATACTATTCATACAATGCTAATGATGTAATAACCAATGCATAAAAAACAAGTTTTTATTTATAATTTTCGGGTTTAAAAACAAGCACTTACAAAACGGCTCGCAGTTGGCGTCATATCACTTTGATGTCACACGTCATGCCCGTCGAGTGCGCTTCTAACAAACATAGCGTAGGTATATATGGCGCGGAAACGTAATACATGCCGTTTGTCCCATAGGGTCCGTTATTTTAAACCATTGTAGAAATTTTGTCCGATATCGCACGGAAAAATCACAATATCGTTATAATGGTATATTTTTTCTAATTTAAAAGTAATTACCATTCAATTTTCCGCACCCAGTGGTGGATAGGGTACTACATTTGTAAACCAAGTTCAGTGTTTTTTTTATCAAATATTACATGAAGGTACGGTAATCAGTCTTACGCTTCAGGTGCTAGTCCACCAACAATAAAATATTGCAGTTCAAACAACATGTAAAATTATTATTTCACGTTCACCCTACCAGCAATTGAACCCAAAACCTCCAGACAGTAAGCGAACTCACCAACCACTTCACAATAAGGCATACTTATCTCCACTCGACTATCTAAGTATACCCATCAAGTCAAAAACCTCATCTAGGATTCCTGTTTCTATTTCATACAGAAAATATAAAATACCTAAAATAAAATATATAAAAATCCCCTATTGGCCTTTTTTTAAAAAATATATCTTTAATTATCGCATTTTTTGTCGAAGTCAAAAATTTCCATAAGAAATAAAATAAAGAAAATGAAAATACACATTGTCACAGAGAAATAAAGTTTATGCGATATAAAGCGCTGATTAAAAGGAAACCCTTGGAGTTTTGTTGTTTTTCTTTTAAGTCCAAGTAAAACAAACATTTTATACGAATATATTATATATAAAAGTAGGAATAAAGGCGATACATTTATACAAATAATGTAGAACACGTCTTTCGGATTACGTTTGTATCAAAGTTGGTTTTCCAAGTGGTCAATATGGCTTTTAGCCACGGGGTATGGAGGGTTGTAGGCTTCCTACGGAGAAGTAACCCTCTCAAGACTAACACAACCCACCCCCCTTTGAAGGGAGGTCAGTGACGGGCTAGGGGTGAAATTATTTCAAGGTAAAACGAGACATTACGATTGTTCTAGCGCTGTGTTTATTAAGATTAGCGCATATCGCACCCCCAAATGTGGTATGCCTAAATTAACTATTTTACAGACGAACAGAAACAAACTTTTTAAAATTTGTGAATCCTCGTAAATTAATGTATATTGACATTGCAATGCCCAGTTTTTTTTTATGACATATTATGGTTATTGTGCAGAATATTATGATTTTATACAAAAAATTAAAATAAAAATTAACTAAAAATTTACACTATACTATGATGAGAGGAGAGGTTGATGTGAAAAAAAAAGGAGAGAGGAACAACTCATACATTTATCCACACAAGTCATGGTCAAAATAGCTTTGTCTTTAAAGGTGTAAAAAATTACAATAATCTTCCCAATGAACTAAAAACTATTAAAAATGTTACATCGATAAATAAATTTAAAGTAAATTTAAAGAAATTTTTTGAACAAGTGTAAAAAATACATTAAATTTTAATTAGTATTAATGTATTATTGTTTTATGATTTTTCTTTATATATCCTATGTTTTTTTTTCTCTTGTACTCGTAATTAAAATTATATAAACTCTTATAAATAAACATTTACAACAGTATAAGTCACTCTCCAAGCACAAGAGTTAGTCTCTTTTTTTGTAGAGTTACAGTGATAACATTTACTAGATGTGTAAAAGTAGATACGAGATGTATGTAGATGTATTAGTATGTATAGAATTTTTAAAAATATTGTACCTTTTATGAAATTTATTAATAAAAAAAAATAGTGACATTTAAATCTTGATTTAAATGTAAATAAAGAAGGGTATTTACATATTGACAGGACATGCGTGTTTTTTTTGTATTTTAGTTCCAGAAATCAATGTTTTTTTTTTCAGCGCCTCAAATACGCCAGTTTCCGTTTCCTGGAGGTTTCCCTTCTCATTTTATCCCGAATAATATATTAGTGTCAAGATTATGTGGTTTATTGAGCAAGCTGTCACAAGATGGCAGTTGGTTGGTATATTCGGTCATTTTAGGAAACGAGAACTTAACCACTTTGGCTTTCTAATTTCAAGGATATGATTTTTTTTAAATTTATTTTATATATTATTTTGAATCTTGAAATAGGGCACACATAAACATATTTAATGAACTAAACGAGTCTGTAAATAAATAAATAACTTTTATTCTAATAATAATCTAGTTTGTGTTCTAATAACAATTTTGTCAGCCTCGTGGTGTAGTGGTTAGTGTGTTCGTCCCTAGACTGGCACCTGAGCCGTAAGACTGATCATTTAACTATCATGTTACAAAAATTATCAAGATATGCTGCGATTGGTATATGCAATACAGTGCCCTATGCACCATTAGATCCTGAAATGAAATGTTTTTTTTTTAATAACAATGTTCATATATTTCATTTTATGATTAATACATATTTCTTAACCATCTATCTGTTAGAATTTTGTTTTTTTTAGTCATAAATGTTTTTCCTGTATCACAATATTTTTACTGCCTATTATCAAATTGAATTTTGTCACAATGTTTTGAGTATGTCCAAATGTTTGAAAACTGGCTGGATTAAAAATTAACTACCTGGTAAAAGAAAAAGTATGAAAAATTTGAAAATTGTTTTCAGGCGTTGCCTAGTGGGTGAATTGGTTTAGTCGGATGAATCTCACCCACATGATAAAGGTTTCAGCTCGTTTACTTCACAAAAAGTCAACAGATGGAACAGTTGAGGAAATGTGAATGTTCAAACATAGGCAGAATGGTGAATGTTACACAGAGTGTACATTGACCACTTAAACCAGCCAATGACAGGTCACAAGCCCTGTAAATGCTTAGACTCCCATATTCCCTTCTCAAAAATGTTTGCCCTCTCTGTTGCAATAAATTTGAATTTTGTGACTTAAGACTATTAACTTCCAACTGTAAATGCCGAAAAACCAGCCGCTGAGGCATTTTCATTCCCTTCTCAAAAGGGTTTTTCATTTCTTTTGAAATATCTTACAATGATTAAAAACTTTCACTTTTATAGACCATAGTTTCAACAAATACTCGAATATGGATACGTCAAAAGTCAGAAAAGTCGGCGCGTGTGCACGAGAAAATGTACGAATGTAGAGGAAGTGGGATCTGTATTTTCTCTGCACACCCTAACAGGAAAACGGTATGATGGTTTGTTTGCGTGTTTTTTATAATTCTTGTAAATATTATAGGAAGTGTACATGGAAAAAAATAATAAACTACCCCAATCTTTAAAAACTAAAAAGGTAAGTTATTATATTAGTACCGAATGTTTGAGTTTTTCCTTTCTCCTCCCTCTCTCCTTCTCTCTTTACCCCCTTCTCTCTTCATAATATAGTGCAGATCTTAAGTCAATTTTTGTTTCAAATATCAATATGTTATTCTTTAATGAAATTATTAATAAACCAACAACATGTTTTACCACTGATTTTCTCAAATTGAACTGTTTGGGTAGGTAGGAAGAAATTGGCTTAAGGCAATATGACCGCTCTTATGCATATGTACGTAAATTTTATATTTATATAAAGTTAAAACATATTAAAAACTAAATAAAACATTTAAATAATAGATTTTGTTGATTAAATCAAAGTTTTATTGAACTCTCCTGAATATTTTTGAAAATAAGAAACAGACCCTTCTGACATTTGACTACCGAACCAGTAGCTCAATCACAAATAACGATCGAGTTCTATTAAATGACGTGATAACGATTTCTTACCATGGTTGTTTATCGTATTCGCAAACACAATGGAAAATCCGTAAACACCTAATGTTAAATGTCAAAACATTTACGTTTCGCGACGCAAAATCTTGCTAAGCAATCACATATTTGAATTTCAACCGTGTAAATATGGAAAATATTCCAAAACTGCTTTTTCCATTTATTTATTTATTATTTATCATGCTATTTATAGCATTTCGCCGGCGGCGGCGGTTGGTAAGCCAAATGTCAAGAAAAGCAGTAGCCATAGTAATTGTAATTGAATTTTCTCTTTATTGTATCAGATTCTCCTTACTATTTTGCAAATGCAATGTATTGTATAATTTTTTATAGTAAACGCCATATTTCGCCAGTGAACTGTATTTATTTACGAGAAAAACAAAAAACAAACCGACACGAGCGTTGACTTAGAGATTGCACACGCGTTGACTTATGATCGCGATAACTTAAGCATGTTCATTATTGTTCATTGTGATCGCTCAAATGCTTAGCATGTTTTTATGCACGTCGATAGTTATTTGTGATTGGGCTACAGATGTTACAACACTTTTAAAAGTCTAGTACATGTTCCCGTATCGCTTTCGTTTGATGACTATTGTCATAAATTGCTGCGTCTGTTTATCAAAAAAGAAAATAAATGCTATATATTTTTTTAGCATTGTAAATCCCAATCTCAAAAGGGGTTTTCGTCTTTGTTGAAATATCTGTCAATGACTTACAAGTTCAATGCTCCTAATTACTCAAAAACACTTTTACAGACTATTATTTCATTTAAACTGTTATCATTTTGCAAAAATGTTTGCTTTTAAAAGCTTTTTCAAAACGGATTAAGAATTTTTTTCGAAACACAAAATTTTTCTACGCTTTTTGCTTAAAATAAGGCAAATTTAACATAAAGGGCGAACTTGAGAAATGATTCCGTTATAATTAGGTAAGATGGGGAGACTTTGCACAGGGCAATTAACGTCAACTCTAACAGTCATATCGTTCTGGTGATATCAAATTAAATCCCCGGGAACTTGGAGACATTTTGTTCCAAGGATTTCTTGACAGAATTAAATGCCTATGCTAGGTCTCCACAGCGTCAAGTTAGAAGGTTTATAAGGTTTATTCAGCGTTCAAATAAAACAGCCAACAACTGAATTAATTTTAAATAGAGAAGAGCATTTTTTGTAAAAAAACATTTAAAAAAAAATTAACAGCTCGTACTAAATTAAAAGATGTATTATTTATTTATTTTACAGAAACAAACAGTCAACAATGATATAATAATATAATAACATAAAAAAGATACGGTTTAAAGATAGACCATCGATATTTCTAGAAAAAAATAATACGTATTAAATTGTGGTACAACAAAACGGTGTGTATGTGTGTATTTGAATGAAAGTAAGTGTAGAGGTGTGTTTGTGTGTATTTGTGTGGGAGTAAGTGTTCAGGTGTGTGTAAGCGTGAGCATCATTAAATAACAAGTGGTAGCGTATTGCAGCTAGAAGGAATGAGTCCTAATTTATTTTTAAATAAATTATGGGCATGTTAAATATATCAATAGATGAAAAAAAGGCATTATAGTTTGAGCAACAACGATAGACGAAAGAGTGTTGTGCATTTTTTTTTAAGGAATGACCAGCTGAGTTTCTATTTTGAGGCTTGTCAGCAGGTGGGATAGAGGGGATTTGGAAGGAGGCAATGAAAAATACACCACAACACCCAGACTAATTGAGGAAAAAATATTTCTTGAATTTTTTCTTGCAACTGGCGGGAATTAAACCCGTTGAATCATATTTTACACTTCTGGATTATCTTTTTTTATTTGTTTATATTTCCATACATATATTTACCTTAAAAACACTTTAAAAAATACATCTTAAATAAGCTATACCGTAGTTTGGGAAAAAATGCCTAAAAAGACTTTAGTGTCTGAGCGTTTATGGTGTATAAATATGATATGAACGAAGTATATATTCTTACAAACAAAATAATTTACGCAATTAAAATTATGTGAATTAAAATTAAATAAATTACTTAATTAAATTACAGAGTATTAAAAAAATAAAGCATGATTACATAGCAATGAAATACATATTAATAGAAAAATAGTAAACAAAAATCCCACAAAGGCATGGCCTATTCGTGGGTATACAAGAAAATGTTAATGAATTTTTGCTCCTATTATAAAAAATGGACAGTTATAACATTTTTGTGTAACATAAGAAAGAAAAAATAAAATATTCTGTAAAAGGTAATATGGTATTTTTTTATAGTAATTAAAAAAGGAAAAAAAAATACTTTAAAAAAACGCAAAAATATTCTTTATTATTAAAGGGCAACAAAATAAACCGTAGAAAAAAAGGATTCATATTTTTAGTTTGAATCCAGGATAGTGCGTGTTTTTTAAAAGAAGGAAAATTTTGAAAGTTTGGAATCAATAATATTATTTTATTGTTCACCCTGTTTTATAAGTTGTTTACGCGTGATCCGCTCGTTAAATGTTGTCAAATCTTTCGTTAATTTGCAACAATTTTGCTACCTTGCAACAAAAACATCGGTAAATTAAGGCATGTATCATTCAAATTTGGGTGCTTTGCCGAGAAAGGAAAAAAATATGGTATGACCTAACCATGAAAATAAAAACAAGCTTGACATATTATGCTTCTATTAAAAAACGGGATTTATTTGAAATTTATTTATTTTTTTAAAGTTGTCTATCTGTTCCTTTTATGCTAATTCAAGACCTCAAACCTATCTTAAACTGTTTCATAGATTTGATGTTTTAGCTCCGAGGATGCAATTTATAAGTTAAGGAGCCTGGAATATCGTTTTGGTAACATTGAAAATGATTACGGCGCATCTTCGATCAATTTTAATATAGAATGGCGCCTTAGATATGATTTAATTTTTCTTTTAAAATTCTCAATAACATAGTTGATTCGCCGTATCTTTTACAAAATATTGGTTTCCGTTGTCCTCTTCGCTATACTAGATTAAATTCCCTTTTTTATGTACCAACTTGTAAAAACAATTATACCTCGAATTCATTCATTAGACGTACCTGTAGAAATTATAACGGACTCAGTATAATGTAGACATTTTTAACTGCACGTTGCATTTGTACAGAAAATTTCTTCATGGGGTCGATTATTTGGGATTGTTGCTGAATGTGCATCTTGAGTGGTTTATGCTATGTATATGTGCCGCATGTAATGTATATGTTTGTGTATGTTTTATATGTGCGTTCATGTGTGTGCGTGGATGGCTCGGAGTGTACATTCGGTATTTTTATTTATTTTAATTTATTACCTCCATGGAAAACGCAAATGTCAACAATTATCCTTTTCTCACTTAAAATTCTTATTTATTTTTTATTTTTTGTCACATTTAATGTTTATATCTTTTTAATTTATGAAAACTTAATTGGTCTTTTTATGTTAAAAAATTGTTGTTTTTAGTACTTATTTTGTATGACTGTATGTTTTCTAAATAAAATAAATAAAATAAACAAAGAAAATATACTCCGCAATAGATAATAAAAATAAATGTTTATTAATTTTCCTTAAAAAGACCATGTGGACTGTTAGCGGCACTCTTTACATGTTGGTCCAAGATCCTTCAACCTCCTACCTAAGGAATTACAAAACTTCTTTCAGCACAAAGTTGCTAAGGCTACCAGATAACAGAGAACTCTTTCGGGCAGCATTTCTCGTTCGGCAACGAGCAACTTTTCCGTGTATGCGGGCACCACCAAGGAGGCTTATGTCCTCAGATGCGGTGTGCGGTATATCGTGGACAAGCTGTATTGAAGCTTAAAGCTTAAAAACGTCATAACCGACGGGAGCGATATTTTACTTGAAGGTATTTCTTCCTCACAATGATAAAGCTAAGTGTTTTTATTATTTGTTAATAGTCTATTAAACTAATCCAAAATTTAAAAAATATTTTAATGTGTCGTATTTTCATTGATATGATTTTTTGCAGTTTTGTGATTTTTAAATTACTCCGCCTGTGACGTCACAAGTTCCCTACGGTGAGTTGTCTTGATTAGTGGGTTGGCTTCCCGAAAACTGGAAATGTATAACAACCTTCTGTCATTGGTTGATTTCTGAGAACTATTCGTCCAAAGTCGTTCATTTTCATCAAAACCATTTTTATATATTTTTTCATAATATCCTTTGAGAAACTTCTCGATCCGATTAAATGCTCTTATTTTTATCGCGCAAGAAAATAATTTTCATGTCCAATTTCCCATTGCACTGAACTTCCTTATTGCGGAATTATATTACTTTTACGCATTGTTAAATCAATGTTAAATTATTTTTTTAAATCTTATTTTCGGATCGTGTTATTTCGAATCCGTACAAAACAAGTTTCCGATGTATATTTTTTATCAAACAGTATTACGTGTATATGGGTTTGTAAGTAACAATATAAATATTTAATTGTAGCGAATCATAGTATTTTCATGATGTATTGTGGGTTAAATACATTGTAAATGGTATAAAACACTATTTCGTGTATAGCTGTCGTTCAAAGGACGACAAAGGCAAATAAAAAGGACTATAAACCAAGTAATGGTAGATCCTTCTTGTTTATACGTTGAGAACACGAGAGGACATTCAACATTGATCTTATCACGTCTAAAGCTCAATCAATATAGTCCTAAACGTGTCGAGAACAAAGAAACACTCTCTTAATAGAGTAACCCTGTTTTACATTCATAATAGCGAAACGATCATGAAAATTGAACCCGTACTAAGCATTAAAGGAGATAAGTAATTGAAGAGTGATTTTTCAAAGAGGCCTAAGTCAAAATTTAAGAATTTCAAAATAAGAACGCCATTGTAATCATAATAGAAAAATATAATTCTTTCTTTATAAATAAGACAAAATAAAAGAATTTGAGATAAATAAGTCACTCAGATACCAACACAATATTAAAATTCATAAATTCCACACATGTCATGGTCAAAATAGCTTTGTCTTCTATGGTGTAAAAAAATATACTAAAACCTTCCCAATGAACTAAAAACTATTGAAAATAATATATCAATAAATACATTTATAGTTAATCTAAAGAAATTTTTTGAACACGTGTAAAATCTACATTAAATTTTAATTAGTATGAATGTATTATTGTTTTATGCTTTTTTAAAAATATTTCCTTTGTTTTTTTTTCTCATGTACTCGTGTTTAAAATTATATAGACTCACAAAAATAAACAGCTACACCAGTATAAGTCACTCTCCAAGCACAAGAGTTGAGTCTCTTATTTTGGAGAGTTACAGTGGTAACATTTACTAGATGATAGAATGTATAGAATTTTTTTAAACATGTACCTTTTATGAAATTTATTAATAAAAAATAAAATAAATGTTTTTTACATTTTAAAATCAATAGGGGTCTATAAAATACTGTTGAATAAAACAAATAATTATTTTGTACTTATTAGTAGCATGTAAAATACTATTTTAGCGGTTCATTGCATTGGCCATGCCTATAATACGTCACGACTCAGTTAAATTCTGAACTTTGTTTGAGGCCGTTTAAATATAAATAGAACACCGTCTCGAATTTCGACGTCACAATTCGTCGTGTTGAGGAAAAAAAGTTCTATGTAGATTCATAATTTTTTTGAGACATGAAAGTTTGAAATGAAGACATTATTTTATCTAATATTTTTTATTAATATTATCTTAACAAACTTATTAATAATTAAAGATTGATTTCGTTTTGAAATTTTGATGCAGATAGAACCGATATTAAATAATAATATCATATAATAAATCTTCAGTGTAAGAAAACATATTTTGTTGGATAGAACCTTATTTCCCCAACGCGACGAACTGTCAAAGCCAAACATGTCGCGTTTTTGAACAACTTTATTTTTTAAATTATGTACGAAAACATTTCTCCACAATATCTATATTGATTTTAAAAATATAAATATTTTTTCTAAATCCATTTTACATATTTTTATCGGTATTAAAAGCAGCATATCAAGGAAGAAAAATTGTTCACCGTCACTAAATTCGATACTATGAGGCTTTAAAATTTCACGTATTTCTTTAAAATGCCCTCAAGACTTCTTAATTTAATAAGCATTTTGATAAGGGTAAAATACCAAAGTGTATTTTTATTGATCTGATTGCATGACCCGAGTCTAAAATTACTGACATGTCATTTAAAAAAATCACTTGATCTTATAAAAACAGAGAATGCACAAATATCTGTTTTTCTCTAAATAATATTTTTGACTCATCAGAGGGATGATTATATATAGCCGGAAAGAGGACATGCTGGTATCGCAGGAAATGAGAGAGCAGATGAACGATCAAGAGCCGCAACTTGTAAAAGAACGGCACCTTTCTTTTAGAATTCGCCCTTAGCTTTGCCAAGCGCTGTATAAAACAAAATACGCAGCAGCGTTGGGAGGATCATTACCCCGCTTCTTCTACAGGTAAAATCACTAAAATGTTTTTCCCAACGCTGGCTGATGCAACAAACTTCCGTCGTCATCACCAAAGTATTCTCGAAACGACCCAAATCTTTACCGGACACGGAGCTTTGAGAAGTTACCAACATAGTTTTAAATTAAAGAGTGATCATTATTGTCCATGCGAAGATATTTCTTCACAGAGTATCGAACATCTGTTATTTCAGTGTCCATTTTTCAGTTCACATTCTACAATATTGAAGCAAAATGCAGGAAAGATAGTTTATCCTTAACAGATATTCACATTGTCGTTAAAAGTAGTTATCACGCACCATTCTTCAGAGACTTTGCGAAAATGGTTATTGGACTCATAAAGGTAATTATTACACATATTTGGTTTAACCAAAATCAGTGATCAAACAACCCATTTCCATGATAAACTATAACGAATTTTCCCGAGCACCTTAGCCTTGTACATTTGTTTTTATTATTTTATTTTATTCAGAAAACATACAGTCATACATAATAAGTATTAAAAACAACATTTTTTAACATAAAAAGACCAATTAAGTTTTTATAAATTATGCAAAAGATATAAATATTAAATGTGACAAAAAAAAAATTTCAAATTAGAAAAGAATAATTGTTAACATTTGCGTTTTCCATGGAGGTAATAAATTAAAATAAATAAAAATACCAAATGCACACTCCGAGCCATCCACGCACACACATGAACGCACATATAAAACATACACAAACATATACATTACATGCGGCACATATACATAGCATAAACCACTCAAGATGCACATTCAGCAACTATCCCAAATAATCGACCCCATGAAGAAATTTTCTGTACAAATGCAACGTGCAGTTAATAATGTCTACATCAATACTGAGTCCATTATCATTTCTACAGGTACGTCTAATTAATGAATTCGAGGATTTTGAGGATTTGATCGAGGATTTATTTATTTTATTTAAATCTTAAAGTAGGGCACACATATCATACATATTGTTATGTGTGTTCTAATAATAACATTGCAAATATATTTAATTTATAAATTGTTTATCACATATGTCTTGACCATTATTTTAAATTTTGATATGTTTTTTTCTTCATAAATATTTTTTTCCATTTCGTAATACTTTTTAATTGCTTTAAATAAAATAGAATTTTGTGACTTTGCCTTTTTCCTAAATGGAAGTCTAATTTTGTTCTTTTCTCTAGTATTGTGATCGTGTTCATGCTGGTTCCGATCAATTTTTTTCCAAAATTCTGTTTTTTTATTAGAGTTTATAATTTTATGAACAAATATCATTGTATTGTAAAATATTATTTGTTTATATGTTAATAATTTCATTTCATTTACCATCGACTTTACCCTCGTATATCTGTTTTTTTTCAAAATGATTCTAAAGGCTTTATTTTGTAATACAGTTAGTTTATCTATGTTTTCTTTGTTTGAATACATTACACGTAAGACTATTAAATACATGAGTCCAAACTTTTAAAAAAAATATCTTACCGATTTCTCGATTGCGGTTCCTGAATTAATCGAATATTTTACTGACCTGTTCTAGTTATCATGTTTTTATTTCCTTAAAAAATTTTTTGGGCATGCGTTTAGTAAATAAATAAATAAGGAGATAAGTCTTATGCTTCTTGTATCTGTCCATTATATTTTAGTTATATGAAACTTTTAAGTATATTTTTAATAAAACGATTCCTTTTATCTAAAGTTTGTTTAGTTAATAGCGTGATTTTGAAAGAATGAATTTTAAAATGGGAAAATCGTGTAATTTATTTACTTTTTATCAGACTTTAACAATATAAGGAAAGCGTCAAACGATGTTTGAAGGGTGGCTATTGTAGGAGATCCCGCATCCTCTGCCTGGTAACTGAAAATATGTGGCTAACAGCTGGGACTGCGGCTGCAAAGCTGGTTTATTTTTCTGGTACATGGAAGATGCATACTATGTTTTTGTTTGAGAACCAATTATTTTTACAGCAGTCGCGATTTTCTTCAAGTGGGTGGTATATTTGATATTTTTGCTAATGTACGAGTAAACAAAAATGATTTATTGTGAAAATAGCAACCGAAGATATTTAAGATGAATTATTTATGACTGTATGAAGTGATGAAATGTTTATTTCGAACGAATTTTTACTGTTTAATATACTTTGAAAAACAGCATTTATACTAGAGGTGGTAAAAAAATGTAACTGCTGTTTTAAAACAGTTACCCTTCCAAAACACCTAAAACATTTTGTTTTAAAAGTCAAATCATTTTGAAAAAACCAAAACTAAATCACCTAGCGCAGAAGTAAATAAAATAATCATTCCGTATAGCGCGAAAAATTAAACGCCTAGCCGCACTGCGTACCGCGCTTCGCCTTAACTTCAAATCTTTAACCATATCCAATACTTACCTTCTCGTATTGTTATCTCCCACGGAAGAAGTACATACACATATACGCATTAAATCTCCCCGGCCCGTCTCGACTCCACCCCACACCGGCGCAGTCCCGTGACCTTGTCCATCCTTATTCCGTATCTTAAAATTCGAAATATTTAACAACACGAAGTCGTTATCGTTATAAAATAACACCAAAAACTGAAGGTGTTTCCACAACGTGGTAGCAAATTAAACTGAAATGATTTTTGGAACGTCTTCACGAAACGGCTCAATTTTTTAAACGGTAATTGTATTGCTATTTAAAAAAAAAACGAAATGCCCATCTTTAATTATTCATACGTATATTATATATACAGGGTGTTCTTTAAACCCTGTCACGTCTGAAACCACGATGATCAGTATGAACATGAAGACATATTGGCATATTAAAAAAAATATTTAGAACAAAGATTTTTTTAAAAATAAAATTTAAAAAAAAACAAATGGTTGCTTACTTCTGCAGGGTAGAGGTAGGGGGAGCTCGGTTGAGACTCCCCCCTACCCCCATCGTTTCTCCCCTGCTGAAGTAAGCAACCATTTCCTTTTTTCGATATTTTATTTTTAATTTTTTTTTCTTTCCAAAAATTATTTTAATCTGCCAATATGTCTTCTTGCTCATACTGATTATCGTGGTTTCGGATGTGACAGGGTTTAATGAACACCCTGTATATATATATATATATATATATATATATTATATACCTAAAATATGCGAGCATCATAACTATAGATCAGGGGTGCTCAAACGGTCGATCGCGATCGACCGTGCGGAAAGCTAATATCTATATATGCTACGGTACACCCTACCTAGGTAGGTAGGGTGTATCGTGTATGTACGACAACCCTGCATCACACATACTTGCAGCCTCTCAAGTCGATCGTAAGTAGTCTAAAAATATTGAGGTAGATCGCCAGCAGTTCAAGTTTGAGCACCCCTGCTATAGATTAAACAAGGTTTATATTTTTCATAACATTGAGCTTAAATTGAAGTCAAAAGTCATTAAAATATTAAGAGAAATACATATTTAATTTCTCCAAGGGCCACAATCCATACAACAGTGGAGATACCAACACAAATAGAGTCAGTGTTATACAATTATATTCTCGTTACATTTTGTTGTCATGTTTAGAAATTGTATAATACATTGTGTTGTGTACGTAATTAATGCTGTGTTAGGTTTATGTTTTTTTGTAATATTATCATTGTATTGTGCGCAACAATAAATATAAATAAATAAAGTACGCTTTTTTCTGTTTCCAACTTTTCACATTTCGTAAAGCGGATAAAATTTTCTGTGATTTTTCCTAAGCCGCCATATAAGGATTAAGTTACATATATTTTTAATTTGACCCTCTTCATACAAGCAATAAATACAAATTAGTTTCAGCAAAAAATATCAACGAGAAACCCTATTTTTTACCATAAATATTACTGCCTAGGGAAACGTTTCGTTCTTTTTAACGGCCACCCTCATTTATTTAATTTATTTTATTTTCGTTTTTGTTTAATTGTAATAATTTATTATTTTATTTATTTATTTATTTATTGGGGAATAATACAGTAAACGGAATTTTTTAAAGCTATATGAGGGTGCGTGTGAGTGTGTTATATGTATAAAATAAAATATACTCAATAAAAAAAATATTTAAATTTATTTCAACAGAGAGGGAAAAATTTTTGAGAAGGGAATATGGAAGTCTAGGCATTTACAGGGCTTATGACCTGTCATTGGCTGGTTTAAGTGGCCAATCAAACATTGTTGAATTACTACCTGGTAAAAGAAGAAGTATAAAAATTGAAAAGTTGTTTTCAGGCGTTGCCTAGTAGGTGATTTGGTTCAGCCGGATGAATCTCACCCACGTGATAAAGGTTTCAGCTCTTTTACTTCACAAAAGTCAACAGATGGAAGGTTGAGGAAATGTGGACGTTCAAACTTGGGCAGAATGGTGAATGTTACACAGTGTGTAAAGTGGCCACTTAAACCAGCCAATGACAGGTCATAAGCCCTGTAAATGCCTAGACTTCCATATTCCCTTCTCAAAAATTTTTCCCTCTCTGTTGAAATAAATTTAAATATGAACAACTCCCTAGGGAGGAAATCCAGCCAGTCTGCAAGCATTTGGACATAATCAAACATTGTTGAATTACTACCTGGTAAAAGAAGAAGTATAAAAATTGAAAAGTTGTTTTCAGGCGTTGCCTAGTAGGTGATTTGGTTCAGCCGGATGAATCTCACCCACGTGATAAAGGTTTCAGCTCTTTTACTTCACAAAAGTCAACAGATGGAAGAGTTGAGGAAATGTGGACGTTCAAACTTGGGCAGAATGGTGAATGTTACACAGTGTGTAAAGTGGCCACTTAAACCAGCCAATGACAGGTCATAAGCCCTGTAAATGCCTAGACTTCCATATTCCCTTCTCAAAAAAATTTCCCTCTCTGTTGAAATAAATTTAAATATGAACAACTCCCTAGGGAGGAAATCCAGCCAGTCTGCAAGCATTTGGACATAATCAAACATTGTTAAAAAAAATATTGTTTGATTTCATACGAATAGTATATAAAATGATTTTACATAATAGGGAAATATTACATACTTCTTCTTTCAAGTCAGTCCCTCAATGCTGAGGATCGTGATCACCATGAACACTTCTAATTAGTCTGTCCACTCTAGTCTGTCTTCAGCCCGACGAACTGACTCATAAATTTTTAGCCCCATGGCCACCTTTATTTGGTCAGTCCATCTATATGGGATTTTACCCCGGCTTCTCCTATCTTCAACTCGGCCATACATTATTGCCTTTCTAGATTGTCTAGCTCACGTCTAGCATTGTGTCCAAAGAAAGACAGTATCCTTCTCAAACACACCACTGATAGACGAATTGTAATATGGAGCTCTTCCAGTATCGATGCATTCGTCCTTCTGGCTGTCCAAGACACACGCAGGAGCCTTCTCCAACACCACATCTCGAATGCATCGATCCTCTTCCTCTCGTAGGCACGCATTGTCCACGTTTAAGCCCCATATAGGAAAGCGGAGAATACTAGGGCTTCCATCAACCGCTTTTTTATGTTAATTGATATACCTCGATCTCGCCAAATCTTCTCCAAACGGTTCCTTGCTTCTTTGGCCATTTGAATCCTGCGACCAATCTCTGGTCTGCAACTGCCGTTGTTGAAGATAAGCGAGCCGAGGTACACAAAGTCATATATCAGTTCAAGGTCTTGCATTTGTCTTGTCCTTAGGAGACTGCCAGCTCTGTCTACAATCATTAGCTTACATACAACTAATACCGATAACAATACTTGAAACAGATTTAGAATAATTAATCGTGTTTTCGAAATCAATATGGATATTTATTTATTTATTTTATTTGGGATTTTTACAGCTATTATTACATTAACAAAATAAGTAGAAAAATATTAACAATGCTAAAGCAAATTTAAAAAATCCACTGTAAATATAATGACACATAATATATAAGAAAAGAAGTTTCGTAATTGTATTTGTGTGACGATTGTATTCAAGTGTATGTGAATGTGTGTATGCGTGAATGAATGAGGGAGAGGAAACATGTGCGTGTGGGAATGAATGAGGGAGAGGGTGCGTGTGTGTGGGTGCGTAAGTATAAAAAAATAATTGTTTAAAACTTGTAATTGTATTAAAAATGGTACAATAAAGAGTTCAGTAAAAAGTTATTGGGGGAAATGTTTAAAAAAAATAAATTCAATAAAAATACGTTCGTTAAAACATGCGTATGTTTGGCCTTGGTTGTTGTGACGTTAAGGTTCGTAATATTGTTCTATACAAATTTCAATGGCCACGAACAAATAAACCATGAATTTGGGGCGTGGCCAAAGGAAACACCGTTTTTGTGGAATCCAAAATTACAAATTTAATCATATTTTTTATGCTACTAATAAAAAGCAAAAAAAAATTTTTCTTACTGGATAGTATTTCATAGACCTTGATTACTTTAAAAATGTAAAAAAAATATGTTTTCCTTTTGTGCAACAGTTTATGTAGTAAAAATAACTAATTGCTGTTCGAAAAATATATATGCATTAGAATTCAAAAGTTATATAATATGCGGCTTAACTTGCACCCGACAATAGTTATTTACTATATGCTAAATATATTTTGAAAATATTTACTAACTATATATATTATATTCTGTCACTAAATTATATATAATGCATATTGTGCTGGATAGTGCGTAATAATAGTGGGTGGTATAGGGTCAAAGCACCAACGAATGACCGTTTAAGGTTCAGCTTGTCGTGAAATCCACATTAAAGGTATAAATTTCATTATTTAAGCGTACAAAATAAAAGAAACCTAAGAATAATAACTTCCTAAGAATAATAACTAAGGAATAATAACTTCCTGGTTTGACATCCCTAAAGGAGTCAAACAGGGATGTGTAATGTCACCGTGGTTATTCAACATATACATGGATAAATGTATGAAAGAATTGAAAAGTATGGATGTGGGAGCGAAAATGAGTAATCTAACTGTCAGTTGCCTTCTGTACGCCGATGACGCAGTCCTCCTAGCTGACAGCGAAGAGGAACTGCAATCCTTGGTTACAAAGGTTTACGAAGTGTGCAAGGAGAGTGATTTGCTAATGAATGTGCAAAAGTCGAACGTCATGGTCTTTGAAAGAAATGTAACTATGACTGAATGTAAGATTGTAGTAAATGGAGATAGTTTGAAACAGGTCGAAGAATTTGTATATCTGGGTAGTATGTTTACTAGAGATGGAAATATGGACAAGGATATTGAAAGGAGGGTTCGTGCCGGTAACAGAGTTAATGGTGCCTTAAAGTCTGTCGTAGCAAATAAGTGTCTATCGCAAGAGGCTAAATTAGCAGTTCATAATGGAGTTCTGGTACCAACCCTAATGTATGGAAGCGAAGCATGGAGTTGGAAAAAAAGGGACGAAAGTAGACTGAATGCTGTTGAAATGCGATCCCTCAGGCGAATGTGCGGAAAAACAATGTATGATAGGTGCCCTAATGTCGAAATTAGAGCAGAATGCAAGGCTGAGTTAAGCATTATCGACAAAATTAAGAAAGGTCTTTTGCGATGGTTCGGTCATGTGGAGCGAATGAATGATGAAAGAACGGCTAAAAAGATTTATGATGCGAATGTGTCTGGTTGTAGAAGTCGAGGAAGGCCGAGAAAGACATGGCATGATCAAGTACAATAAATTCTTGAAAGTGGTCATGTGAAAAGTCGGAATAATCGACGTGCGTGCATGAGAAGATGTATGAATGTGAAGGAAGCAAAGGAAGTGTGCCAGGACAGAGTGGTGTGGCGTTCTATCCTCTCTGCCTACCCCTCCGGGGAAATGGCGTGATGGTTAGTTAGTTAGTAGTTAGTTAGTTAATTTTTCTAAGTACTTTTACTTTTTTATTGAAATACGATTATTACAATTATAATTAATATTACTTTAAAAAATAGCAGAATCACCAGTGAATGACCACTACTACCCCAGTAAAAATAATACTCAGATTTAGTTACATCATAATATTATAAAACACCTTAACACATTAAAATATTGATATATTCAAATAATTGCATAAGAAATAGCATCGAATAAAACCCTTACCACACCTTTTCTTTTAAAAACACTATCAATCTCAGAACAATAACGGGATGTTCACAGTTCAAAACTGATAGATTTGTTTCTTACCAAAAGATGTGTCCGCCTACTGCTTTTGTCATAGTTTCTATTGTTAAAAGTTTTTTGACTGGACACATGTCGCAATTCTTATTATATTGTGTTTTATTAACCAATGGTTATTAACTGGGGGGGTGGTCATTTACTGGTGCTTTGACCCTATTTGTATACCTTAATTTTTAAAAAAATAATCTATTGAATGAATTTTGTAGCTTAAATTATATAAATAACAATTTTAATTTATTGATTAATCGAAAGGAATTATCATTAAGAAACAAGTTCATCAATGTACAATTAATGTTATCTACAAAAAGTTAAATAAATAAATAAAAATATTATAATTCGTATGATACTGTGCCAGATGTAACGTTAAAAATAGTATTTTTGGCCATAAATCATACAAAATGACTAATATTAAAACCAAAGTAATTTTTATTTCGATAAAATATGGCAGAATTTCGTCAAGAATAAAATTAGGTTTGTATCTCGACCGAGACGGATGTAGTATTTACATAAATATTTTATTTTTAGAAGGGAATAAGGACGTTCCTGTATTTACATCGCGTCGTTGAGTTGGTTAGTTTTTATGATTACTTTACACACGGTGCAATATTTTCCATTGTACCTATCATAAAGCGCACATGATGCAGGGAGCTCCTTCAATAGTTGGATATGACAGAAGATACTCAATGTTAAGCTTCCAATGTGTATTTATTACAAATGAAATAATATAAAATAGAATCGGTAATGGAACTATCCGAATTAATGAACCGAACTGAACTCCACTGACTGATGCCTGATCGTACCTAAGGGTGCTACTGCTTTTAAAGTAGTCGTTCATAGTGTTTTCTTTACTTCTGAATGGGGACTCGAGATCATCTCCTATTTCCCTTTCTGTCAGCAATTTGACATCCGCGCCAGGTAATAACTTTTTTTTAGGAGATGCTATTTACTGTGTCATGAGAATACTGAATTTTAGGCTATGACAATTATTAAAAGTAGCTTTTTTTGCAGTATTAAGTTTAAATACTGCATTTCAATTCAACATCATTTCTTTTCCGAACCTAATGGTGAATAGGGTACTACATTGGTACACCAATCGCATTGTATCTTGATCGTTTTTGTTACGCGAAGATAAGATTATCAGTCTTACGTTTCAGGTACTAATCTCTCTCTCTCCGATGGCGCTACAGCCCATATCGAGCTTTGGCCTCCTGCAACTTTCGCCTCCAACTCTGTCGGTCCTCAGCCGCCGTTTTCCAGTTTGCCACCTGGAGAAACTGCGCTGCATCCTTTCTCACTTCATCCTCCCATCTCAGCCTGGGTCTTCCCACTAATCTCTTCCCTCCCGGGTGTCCGCACATTATTGTTTTAGGGACACGTGAGTCAGGCATTCGCTGTACATGTCCGGCCCATCGCAATCTAAGCATCTTCATATGTGCCGAGATGCTCGGGGCCTGGTCGCCTGGTATATATTGTACAGTTCTTCTTTATACCGAATGCGCCCCTGATTATTCTCTCTCACTGGTCCGCAGATTCTTCTGAGTACTTTTCGTTCAAAAGTGTCCAGCACTTCAGCCATCTTTACTGTCAGTGTTAACGCCTCACACCCATATGCCAATACAGTACGTATAATTGTTTTGTATATGGTTATTTTGGTTTTCCTGTAGACGTTACGTGATTTGAACACTGGCAGCAAAGAAAAGTATGTTTTGTTGGCTGCTGTGATTCTGTTTCTGATTTCTGCTGGATCCTCATTATTCTCAGTTATACTGGAGCCCAGGTAGGTTAATTGCTCGACCACTTCGAAGGAGTAGTTATCTTTGTATTGGACACAGCCTCTTGCTCTGTGCGATGGGTTTCGGCTCTGTGTCATCATTTTTGTTTTATCAACATTGATTTGCAGTCCCACACCTCGTGCAGCTGTTTCCTAGGGATCAAAGACCTCTTTGATGGCTGTTATTGATCTTGCGACAATGTTGATATCATCCGCATATCCAACAAATTGACTACTTTTATAACAAATATTGGAGCTAGTGTCTATCAGAGTTCTTCTTATGACATGTTCAAGCACAATATTAAAAAGTGATGGGGCCAGGCTGTCTCCCTGTTTTAATCCCTGGGATACTGCAAATTCTTCCATTAGTTCTCCGTCTATTTTGACCTGACATCTTGAATCTGACCAGGTACTAATCTAGGGGCTATAAAATATTCTAGTATAAGAACACCCTTTTAAATAAATGTTTCTTATTAACCATGTCGGGAGACGAATCCGAGACCTCTTGCATGGTAGGCTTACGTGCTAACCATTACACAATGAGGCCGAAAAGGCATTTTAACTAGTTTTGGGAAACTTTTTGACAGCAGTAAATGATGCTAATTTGAAAAACTTTTTTTACTAATAACTTGTATGAGCGTTTTTATCTCAAAATGAATCTTTATCACCAAAGCTTTATAATGATTTTTTTTTAATGTTTTTTTTTTTAACATCATTAGTTTTTTTCGTTTTTCTCTAAAGATGATATTTCGAATTACGGCTGTTTAAGTATTGGACTGGAGGGTAGGTCTGGCGACAGTGGGCAATAGTTTCCTGGTATGTTCTAGAATCTTACGAAATATACCATAGATTCAAATTTCTCTATACAATCTAATATAAGCATTCAAATTCTAAAAATATTTTAATGTTTGAAGGAAATAATTTTATTGCCTTTCTGCTACACTGACATAAAATTCTTAGATCTTGATTCTATTTTTAGTTTCTTGTATATCAAAATAAAAAGAGAAGTTCCGATGGTTACGAAGAAAAGTATTGTACGTAAACATTGATATTTGTAAAATAAAATATTTTTTGGGGGTTAATTATTTATATTTATATATTTTATTAAGGAAAATAACAGACGACTGGACATACGTGAGACTTGTTTTTGGAATCTCTAAGTTCAGTCATATCACTACACTACTTCGAGAATTACACTGGCTACGTTTTCCACAGAGGGTGGAATACAAACTCTGTTAGCTTATGTATAAGTCACTGCACAACTCTGCTCCAGAATATCTAAGGAAACTCTGGATTCCAGATGAACTAGCTGACAAACGTCGTACGCTTAGATCAGCTACATCTACGTTGAAAGGAAAAGTTATTATACCTCTACGCAAACAGCGCACTAAATTCGGCGAACGCGTATTTGCGGTCGCAGGCCCTACGGCATGGAATGCTCTCCCAGCAGAGGTCCGAAACTGTGAGAGTGAAGAGATGTTTTGGAAGAAACTTAAAACCCACTTGTTCTCTAAATCATTTGAATAGATCCTTAGCATGTGGTGACAAAGTACAATATTTTTCTTAAATTAAAAAGTTAAAATTAAATTTATATCTTTATATAATCACTTTGTAAAGCGTCCTTGAGGTATTATATAACGAAAATGGCGCTATATAAGTTTTCAATATTAATATTAATAATAATAAGATAACATACAAGATATGCCATATTTATAAACCCGTCAGCCTTAATAATTGTTTACAGCATGCAATGTGTTCCAAACAAAATAAAAACAAAAAAATATATAAAAGCTAATGAAACGATAATAGAAAAAGGTAAAAATAGGTCTGATATAAAAACTTTTATTTAAATATAAGTTATCAGATCATTACAATGGAATTCCATCAAGAATTCTCAATAAATAACTAAAATCGGTAATAGGTCTGTTAGAACTTTTCTATCGAAAAGATTAAAAAGATTTGCCAAAGCCTATTATTTCTTTTATATATAAATGACATTGATGTTTGCTTTTATTTTTCAAAATTTCTTCTATATGCCAATGAGTCTCATGATTCAAGACGATCTTAATCGTTTAACTGAATATTGATTGAAAATAAACTGTTTTTGAATATTAATAAATATTGATGTGTTATATTCACAAGGAAAAGAAAAATTCTTAATTTTGATTACAAACTAAACAATAATGTACTAATGAGAAAGCACGAAATTAAAGATCTTGGGATTGTTTTAGACTAGAAACTAATTTTCAAATCGCATATCAATAAAATTATCTCCAAAGCATGTTAGGTTTTTGTAATTCGAATGAGTAAACTCTTTGATAATCCAAAGACCCTAATTTCATAACATTATACGTTTGTTAGAAGCCATTTGGAGTACTCATCTCAGATATGGAATCCCCAGTATGCGCTATATATAACAAGAATAGAAAATATTCAGAACAAATTTATTAAGTACCTAAAATACAAAACTGATGTTTCTAATGTATCAATTCTCGCTGCTTCCCACCTACCATGAAATTACTTTTCTACAATACCGCAGGTTGTGTGCAGACCAACTAATGCTTTACAAAATTACGACAGGAATAGTTAACTGTGCAGAATTTAAGTTTAATAACAATACATGTTCCAGACAAGATTTGTAGATGGTACCACCTTTCATGTACCAATAAGTAAAACCTCGTATGTTAAAAATGCTTTTTATCGTAGGACTTTTTTTAGTGTACAATACAAAATTTAAAGACATAGACTACACAAACGTCACTGTCAAATTTAAAATTTACACTGAAAATGCATTATGTAACTTAATAGACATTATAATAATAAATATGTATATCTCCCTTCCCCTCCTTATCCTCTATTCATGCATCCTTGTCCTGATTCCGCCCAATTTACAATAACTTACTGTTCTTTAAAAAAAAAGTATATTCTTTGATTATTTAAAAAGACATACATGAAAATAACACTTTTGCGTATAAATTTATATGTATTTATATAATATGTATTATTATTTTCTTTACTATCTTTGAACACTTTGTTGGAATCTGATATTGGTTCAAAGTTTAAACACTATATCTTTTTGTTTACATGTGTGTAAAACTGTTGGTTTTCCAAATAAAATAAAATAAAATAAATTACAATTGATTATAATTAAATAAAGCTGCTGGAATGTGTAGTTCAAGATTAATATATTTTAGAAATTTCTACTGGATGCGCTCAAGTGAATCAGAATGTACACCATCATGAAAATAGCACAAAAATGGATCATAAAGATCATTCTCAAAACGCCTTTGAGGTATCCAACAGAAGATCTATTCTCTGAGTTAAAGATATTGGATGTAAGACAATTGTTTGTGAGGTGCCTACTGCTTAAATTTTATGATAAATTAAGTGAGGTCAAAAGAACCCAACAAAATATAAACACTCGTTCAGCAACACAAATTAACTGTATTATCCCATTTGTATCAACCACCTTTGGTAAAAAGCAATATAATGTAATTGCTCCAAACATATTTAATGATTTATTGCCAAATATAAAAGACTCAAAATGTAAAACAAATTTTAAAATAAAAATAACTTCACATATAATGAGTGTAGCGAGAGATTTTTCTAAAAAATAAATCCAAACACGTAGTACTTTATATATTTGGTACATCTATTATTTATATTTTTATGCATTTCATTGCTTTTTATATGTTTTTTATTATATATTATACTATATTATTTATGTTTAAGTAACATGTATTCTTGGCACATATAAATAATTTATATTTGTATAATAACGATTTTATAATTCCTTACATTTCATTAGCTAGGCATTTATAATTAAGTAGTTTACTTTTTTCTTTTTTATGTTATTGTTTTATTAGTATAGGACTACTTATGCTCTAAAGATAAAAAATCAACATCTTAGAATAGGCTGAGCCATGTTAGATGAAGACTATCATAAACAGAGAACACCCCGTTTTCATTTTACATTAATTACTTTTATATATATTCCCTGTTATTAAGTATGTATACTAATTTTTTGCAATAAATTTATGAAATAAAAATAAATAAATAATGGGGAGACCAAACTAGAGAAATAAATTCTAGACGACTTCTTACAAGAGAACAATAAAGTGACGTAGCGTTGTATTTTTTATTTTTTTACCAGCTCATAAATAAAATTCTAGTGTAAAAACACCCTTTTAAATCAATATTTCATATCACCATGTCGGAAATCAAACCCAAGACCTCTTGCATGGTAAGCATTCGCGCTGACCACGAGGCCGACCGAATACAAAATTACACGTACGATATTTTTCATTGCGACCATTGCGTCCGTTTGTTCCCGGCGACATTTCACCGATGCAAATTCTGGGTGTATATTTTCATTGTCCATTTGTTGTATCGACTTTCCATTAAAATTTAACAACTTGGTAAGAATTTATTATTCTTGTTGGCGTGTAAGGTAACCTCATCCAAATGGATTATTTGATTCAGTGCCAAAGTCCAACAGTAATGGCGGGCTTTTATTAATTGAAGACGCTACAAAAAATGATAAGTGGTGATTTTTTATACTGCAAAAATATTATTTGTGCCGTAATTAGAATCAATTTATAACGAGATTAATATCGAAATAATAAAGGAGTTCCAAAAATAAATTAGTTATAACTTTTAGCTTTTGTAAAAATGAAATGTACTCGTACGTTGATAGGTTCAAAAATTCGCAGAATGGATAGGTTGCTAGGAGGTGAGGGGGGGGGGGTGTACTTAGATAAGTAAATAGTGTAACTCATCAATAGTATAAATTTATAATATTAGAAATCAAAAACTAATTTGAGTCTACTGAACACTTTATTTTATTTTTACAAATATAAAAAATAAAAAAACAAAAATTTCATGACAATTGTTTCGCCTGGTTAGGGCATTTTCAAATGAATGTGAAGATTTGATGGATTGAATGTCCTTATATAGTTATATAATTCAAAGAACTTAAGTAGAAAATAAAAATAACCATTTGAACTATAGCATGTACATTAATCATAATTGAGGGATGAATCTCACCCACATGATAACGGTTTCAGCTCTTTTGCTTCACAAAAGTCAACAGATGGAAGAGTTCAGGAAACGTGGACGTTTAAACTTAGGCAGAATGGTGAATGTTACACAGTGTGTAAAGTGGCCACTTAAACCAGTGCTTAATGACAGGTTATAATTCCTGTAAATGCCTAGACTCCCATATTCCCAAAATATTATATTATAGTATGGAAACCCGTATCTGGATGGATGAAAAATACAATTATATATAATATCCGCACCCTGAGGTGCATAGTGCACTGCATTGGTACTCAACTTGCAGCGTATCTTGATCATTTGATACATAAACACCGAGTCTGTCCAACACCGTTTTTTAAGAAAAGTGGCATGGTTGCTCGGATTACAAAGGGGTAAATATTCTTATTTTGAAATAGAGCAATCTCTTAATCTGTATTCATTGGAGAGACGTAGAACTGAGATGGACCTTATATGCATTTTCAAAATACTTAATGCTGTAAGTGATGTCCCATCTCTGTTGCAATCAATTTCTTTTCATGTTCCCAACCGTGTCACCAGAAGTCAAAATCTGCTATTTATAAAATCTTCTAAGAGCAACTTTGGTTTTTATGCCCCAATGTCCAGAATGTGTAGATTAGTCAATTCATCACACGACTCTTTGTTCAGTTTCTTGCATTTATGTTTCTTCATGTAACTGTTGTAATTGGTATAGGCCGTATATATATAATAAATAAATAAATAAATAAAGGCAAAATAATCTAGGAAAAGATGCACATAATCTACAAGCACTTAATTCATTGATAAAAGAAAATTGTGAAAAAAGGCTATTGAAATCTTAGAGTATATAAATATATTGAAACTTCCAATTTTCACAATAATTTGAAGAAAATCCGCTTTCTCATTTCCTAGAATACATTTCCTTCCCGGCGTCTTCTTTAGTTTGTATTTTCTTTTCTATTTTTTCATCCATTTTATTCGTTCGATCGATAATTTTGTCTCCGTTTTTTCTTTGTGTCGGTATCATAAATTAACTACGTCATTCTGATAACCTACGTTGAAAGTAAAAGACTTCGTAATAAATTACTTTGTGATATATATTCGCCTACAATTTTTAAGGTTTTAGGTTCGATTCCTGACCGAGTAGACGAGAAATAGTGTTTTTTTTAAACTGCAATACCGAACTTCAATCTTTGAAAATATATTTTAATACTTCTTCAAGGCTAGTTTCGCCCTTCGTATGTAGAGTATGGATGTAAAATTACGTAATTTTACCGAAAGGCGCGGTAAAATACCGTAATTTACGGTATTTAACGGTAATTTTTGGTAAAAAACTAATATAAACATGACGTACTAATTTTTATTTTTCGAAGATATAATAAACACGAGTAGCTTTGTTTTAGAAAACTTTACATGACAGGGATAGCCAGGTTTGGATCTATCGGGTGGTTGTCGAGATTTGTTATAAGTATGAGACGTTCAAGGTTATTCAATATGTTCTTTTTGCACTTTTTTTAAATATATTTGGTTATAATGTTTTGAAACATAACAAGATCAGTGAACATAAGGCCGTTAGTAAAACCTTAAATTTGTGACCTTAAACGGCCATCGCTCATGCCGTCATTTAAAAAAAAAGTTTTTGCGTATAATTATGCATCGTATATAAGAAATATGTGAACATATTAACATATTACAACAGAGATGAAGAATATTCAAAAGAAGGTAATATAGAAGTCTAGGCATCTACAGGGCTGATGACCTGTCAATGGCTGGTTTAAGTGGCCACTTTACACACTGTGTAACATGCACCATTCTGCCTATATTTGAGCATCTATATTCCTTCAATTCTTTCATCTGTTGATGTTTGTGAAGTTAAAGAGCCGAAACCTTTATTTATGCGGGGGAGATTCATCTAATTGAATTATTTCACCTACATACTAGGCAACGCCTGAAAATGTTATTTTTTCAATTTCTATACTTCTTCATAGACAGGTGGATTTATCAACAATATTTTGAGTTTGTCCAAATTTTTGTAGACAAGGACTGGATTAAACTCCTGGGGAGCTATTTATATTAACGTATTACAACAGAGATGAAGAATATTTAAGAGAAGGTAATATAGAAGTCTAGGCATCTACGGGGCTTATGACCTGTCAATGGCTGGTTAAAGTGGCCACTTTACACACTGTGTAACATTCACCATTCGGCCCATATTTGAACATCTTTATTCCTTCAATTCTTTCATCTGTTGATGTTTGTGAAGTTAAAGAGCTGAAACCTTTATTTATGCGGGGGAGATTCATCTAATTGTATTATTTCACCTACATACTAGGCAACGTCTGAAAATGTTATCTTCTCTTAAATATTCTTCATCTCTGTTGTAGTATGTTAATATAAATCCAGTCCTTGTCTACAAAAAATTGGGCAAACTCAGAATATTGTTGATGTGAACATATATTAAAATCAAATCTACGATGACAAAAATCTACGAAGGGAAGTTTAGGTTTTACCGCTAGTTTCTAGATTAAGAAAGCTGTTATGTATTCTGCTCACTTAGGAAAATTTTGGACATTGACACTCTTAGACTTGTGTATTTTGCTCTTCTCCAGTCAGTGAGAACTTATGGTATAGTGGGCTGGGGAGGTTGCACTGCGTCTATCATAAACCCCTTAATAAACGTACAAAAAATAATACTAAGAGTGATGCTGCGTTGTCCTCCCACTTTCCCATCGGAGACATTGTTCCAATTCATGAAGATACTGGACTTTAGACAATTTTTTTTAAAGAGTCATCGACACATTTCTGAACATGCGGCTACAAGTGTAAATCCCAGCAGAATGCTCGTACGAGATTTTCCTGTGATTTGAATTATTCAATTCCAAAAACAAGTACGATGTTTGCTCAAAGGAATTTCTCTTTTGCGGCCCCAAGAGTGTTCAATGTCCTGAATAAACATATTTAGTTCTCCATAACCAAAGGCATGTTCACGAGGAGTGTACAAATCTGGATTTTATTTAGGGAAAAGACCATTGCAGGAGACTGCTGCGAGATATTGCAAAGATTTATATACTTTTAAGCGTGTTGTCCAGATGCCCTTTGAAATATGCACATGTATGTTTATGTCATAATATTTTATTATCATTTTTGCTTTAATTTTATTATGTACATGCTTCCATTTTTATTATGCTGTATCCCAACTCAACACAGGGCCCTTGGCCTCCTAGAGTTTGGCATACGTTTTTTTTTTTTTTTTTTTTTTGTAATATATATGTATTTGTATGAACAGAAATTTAAAAAAAATCTTGAATACAAAATTTGAAACAAAAAGGAACAAAAACTCTAGACTGTGCCATATTGTCATGAGTTGTGATAGATTTCCGGTTCCGGGAAGCCAACTCACCAGGCAGAATAACTCACCGATAACAACTAGTGACGCCACGGGCGGAGTTATTTCAAAATTACAAAAAATTAAAAAATCCGCGAACTTCCTTTGAATTTATTGAAACATTTAAATAGTTTCTCCATCTACATGAAAATATTTGCCGAATACAAGAATTCTAAAATATCTTTCCCTACACAGTTGAATAGCTAGATTGTCCAAAAATTAAGTTTTGGGTATCTTTAGCTCATTTGTAACTGTTTCTTGTAACTTCGTGACATGAACTTTATGTTGAACTTGTTTGGGAAGTATGCCCGAGTAAAAGGAACTTTGAATTAACTTTATAATGGGTCATTTGTCACATTGAATCATGCCTTAGAAATGGATTCAAAGTAGTTCTTACTTATATTTAAAAATCTCTTACTTGGTCTGTTCATTCAATTCGCTTTTACTGTGTATATTATTTTCTAACATAAAGCCAATTTAGAATAACAGTACAACATATAGCACGAGGAAGAAATACATAATATTATGCACAGCCTTAACCCTAATGATAAAGCGGATCTTGATTAAATAGTTACAAACATGCTCAAAGACTTAAAAGAAGAATTAATTCCTTTACAATACTTCATCGATATTGGTTTTCAGGAATGGTGTTTAGTTTGGTAAGTAAAATTGTAGAAAATGTATTTGTGGCACAACTAACGAATTTCTTAGACAACAATAAAATAAATAAAATAAAAATAATGTCAGATAACCAATTCGGTTTCAAAAAAAAATATTCTGTTACTATGGCAAAAGTAATTGAATTAAAAAAAAAATATATTGACTTGATTTGAAAAAAGCTTTCTGGTTACGCGTGTGGTTGGTGAGATTGAGTGGTTTGTGGCTGGATGGACCGCCAGTTGATAAAGGTAAAGATAAAAGTAATGGTATAAAATATTTAGGATTTTAAATTGATTCCCACGTAAGTTGGAATGAACACATCATACAAACAACAAATAGTCTAAAGAAACGTATTTATGGATCTAAGAGAATAAAAGCCATTATAAATCCGGTAATAGCCAAACTGTTTTAATTTGTGCCATTCACAAATTGAATATGGCATCACAGCAAAGGGAGCAGCATAAAAAACAGCACTTTATCCAATGAACGTTGTACATAGAGCCAATTTTAAACTCTTCTTGAAAATGCCCATCTTTACACCCACAGAAGAGGTTTAACAAGGTTCGACCTAATAAGCTTAAGAAAATCCTTTCTTAAAGTCACCCTATTTCAGGTTCTAAATGATACAACAAAGCTTACATATACGCTAAATAAAACGAGGTCATCAGGTAATTAATATATTAAAGTACTTTAATTCCTAACGGGGAATATACAACGTAGTCACCAGACCTGTGCATGTGTTCATAGGACCAAGAGCCTTCAACGGCTTGCCGCAGAAGCTCAGGGAATAACCAAATAAAACTTTGGATTATCGACCTATCGGAGCAATCAATGAAATATTTTATTTATAATATAGTGTGTTTAACACTCACTGACAGCAAAATTTTTTATTTCTGCCTCGATACTGGGTTATCTAGAGGCAGGTAATAATAAAATAAAATATTTTGTGCAGAAAAAATATTTGTTTTAGTTTTTGATCTGGCTTGGGTAATTTCAACACCGGCTACATTTGTGGAACCCCTTGAAGAAGTTTTCCGGAAATATTGATAATTTTCATATAAAATACAGTACGTTGTTTTTTCTGCTGCCTTTAGTAATGAACATAAATTTATATTTATTAAAAAATATATCATTTCTTCATTAGAAAACATAAAAAAAACGAAGTCCTGTGTTGGATTGGATATTACTTCCTCAAGACAAGATCTGGTATATCTTAGTGATTGTTTTAATCTAAAAAGACTTACACAAAAAAAGTCCAGATCTGTCTCGAGTTTACAATGCGACACAATCGACACATTGGTGCATGCAAGCCATAGTTTGTGCTGTGCCGATCAAGGAACAGCACATTATTATTTCGCAATCGGCGGATCGGAACATTGAATGACACTTGTTTCAGTAACGATGGTGCATCAATTAAGCCATTTGTAAATTAAACATAACTATGGAGTCAATGTTATTTATTTATGTCTATGAATGCAGAAAACTAAAAAGACCGAGAAGGATATGATATGATATTACCAAATATAACAAATACTTTATGATGGACATGTCTAACGTAGGAATAATTAACGTGTGTGCATAAGATGTTTCAAAGTTCGAGATTAGCAATTAGCAAAAATTGACAAATCTGCTTTCCTTCCATACTTTTACTTTTATTTGCTTTTTTACATTTTTATGTTTTTTTCATTTTGTATTTTTTTATTATTTGATTTAGTACTCGATCTTATTTGGCATATATTTATTACTACAGTTCAGAGTGGGTTTATAGAAACCATATCTCATTTATCATTTCGATAATGTTTTGATGCATAGATTATTTTCCTATTGATTTCAATGATACTATATATATTTTTTTTTTTAAAACTACTATATTTTACTGATTGATTTTGTATGAATCTAAATTTGTATAATTTATAATGTACATTTTGATGGTTATGTTTGATTATCTTTTTTAAATTGTATTATTTGGAATTGTATTATTTATAACTTACATATTTTTTTTCTAGATTATATTATAATGCATCACATATTTGAATCTAATTAATTTTAATGTGTATTTTTTAGTGTAAATTATTATGGTTTGACACGGGCACAGTCTAAAAAGCTTTACTAAGTTCACTTATATTTAAACGAGTGTAATTTTGATTGAATAAATAAATAAAATCAATAAATGTAAAAGAAGCGGGGTCTGTAATCAAAGAGAGAGTGGTTTGGCGTTCGGTCCTGTGTGAATACTCCTACGGGAGATGGCGTGATAATTTTTTCTCTTTTTCCTTTCTCTAAAACATATCCCATTTTTGCTAGGATAATCAATCTAGCCTGGTATTCCATCTACTTTTATGCATATTAAATGGAATTCACTTCTTTAGAAATCTCTTCCTACATTTATACTCTATTCAGTTTTAATCAGAGATGTTGGGCTATAAAGGTGTGGAGGCCAAATTGGAGGAGTTTGAAATCTATAAAATTAGATTTACGCAACGGATCGTTCTTTACAAAAAAAAATAATTGCAATGGGGGTTCTTGTGCATTAGAACTGACTTTACGCCGCGCCGCAGCCATGTATTATTTTTACTAGAAATAAATTGCTTGTAGTTAGTTAATATTACATTTCTTTAACAATAACTAATATTTACAATTATTGAAATAACTTGATAATAATTTATTTAACAATGTTTTTAGTATGTCCAAATGTTTGCAGACTAGCTGGATTTCATATGACAGGTCATAAGTCAATTTCAATAACGGGTCATAAGCCTTGTAAATGCCTAGACTTCCATATTCCCTTCTCAATAATGTTTTCGCACTCTGTTGCAATCAATTTAAAAAGGAAGATGAATAAATATAAAAAAAATGTTTTCACTTTTAAAATTTGTTGCAACAGAGAGGGAAAAAAAAATTGGGAAGGAAATTTGAGAGTCTAGACATTTGCAGGGCTTATGACCTGTCATTGGCTCGTTTAAGCGTTTTCAGGCGTTGCCTAGTAGATGAATTGATTCATCCGGATGAATCTCACTAACATGATAAAGGTTTCAGCTTTTTACTTCGCAAAAGTTGAATGTGGATGTTTAAACATGGGCAGAATGGTGAGTGTTACACAGTGTGTATAATGGCCACTTAAACCAGACAATAACAGGTCATAAACCCTGTAAATGCCTAGACTTCCATATTCCCTTCTCAATAATGTGTTTCCTCTCTGTTGCAATAAATTTAAAAAAATATCTCAATTAAAAATTTAGTTTATTTATTTTATTTTATTTGGGATTTTTACAGCTATTACATAAACAAAATAAGTAGAAAAATATTAACAATGCTAAAGCCAATTTAAAAAATCCACTGTAAATATAATGACACGTAATATATAAGTAAAGAAGTTTAATAATTGTATTTGTGAGACGTTTGTATTCATGTGTATGTGAATGTGTGTATGCGTGAATGAATGAGGGAGAAGATACATGTGCGTGTGGGAATGAATGAGGGAGAGGGTGCGTGTGTGTGGGTGCGTAAGTATAAAAAAATAATTGTTTAAAACTTGTAATTGTATTAAAAATGGTACAATAAAGAGCTTAGTAAAAAGTTAGAAACCTTTTTGTTAAAATTCAAATCAAGAAATGATATACATTTTAAAACCGTATTATGAAAAAAAAACCATTTTATTTTGAAATTTAACTGATACACATCTAATGAAAAATGCAGGAAGTCTGCAATAATTTTTAAGTTGGTTAAACACCTATGTTTTACTATCCTTGGACTAACGTCTGAAGCGTAAAACTAATCATCTTACAATTCTGTAACTGATGATTTGCTTACTTAATGCAGTGTCCTATGCACTGTCAAATGGGGGTAACTGTTTGATGGCATAAGGGCTCGAATTTTAGCATCCCTAAGTCGAATCGATGAAACCGGATGTAATAATATCAGAGCTGAGAAATAACACTTCCTGAATGTTTGTATATTTCGTTGGATACCTAATATATCTTCCTCATGCGCGGTCATCTGTCACGTCTGATTTGGGTTGTGGACTTCAACATTTTGGCAGCAAAATCTCCATCTCAAATAATATCTTCAGAATACATAATATCCGTTTTTGTACGTGATAAAACCTTTTATTCAAATGCATACGCGAATATAAATTTGTAACTCGCCTAATTCTATTTAAAATAGTGAAATATCACAAACTATGGCTATCGATAAAAGCATGTGTAATGGATTTATAAAAATTAATCGTATTTTCCAAATCATTATAGATATTGCGAAGAAATGTTTTCACTCACATTTAAAAAAAAAATTGGCAAAAAATATGTCTTTACAAAAACGCGACATGTTTACAATAGAAAAATATCACTTTTTTTATAATAAAGGTCTATGAAATACTGTTCAGTCTTTGAAATACGTCGTTTTACCACTCACTTGCCTGAGGGATTGCACTTCGACAGCATTTAATCTTCTTACATAATTATTTTTCCAATTCCATACTTCGCTGCCATACATTAGAGTTGGCACTAGAACTCCATTGTTAACTCCTAGTTTTGCCACCTGCGATAAACATTTGTTTGTCAAAGTAGATTTCAGTGTGCTGTTCACCCTGTTCCCAGCACTCACCCTCCTTTCAATATCTTTCTCAGTATTTCTATCCCTAGTTAACATACATCCCAGGTACACAAATGTTACCAAACAATATTAAAAATAGTGTGTTAAATACAGGATTGAGACGTACGCTCAAATTATGGCTAATATTTTTTTTTTGTGTTAATGTGATAGTTTTTAATCTTTAATAATGTAAGAAAATATGGTTTAATATTTGTATATAATGTTTTTCAAATAAAACAATGATTAATGAAGGTTAATTATGAAAATTTGAAGCAATATAAAAGAACCTGCTGACGAGTTGTATGTATACACTTTAGCAGGATTTTAATTTTAAGACTATTGTGTTAATATTTTTGAAAAATAAAAATTAAAGCAATTGCAACAAAACTAACTGCGATCTTACATGTTCAGTGATAGATACAAAAGATAAAATTATATATATTGGTAGATACATAGACCATAACTTAAAATGGAAAGACCATACAAGGGAATTAATGAAACGTATAAGAAAATGTATATATATCCATTTTTATTAGATTGAGGAATCTTTTTAAAATCACCCATTTAAAAACAGCTTATTACTCAATTTTACAATCTTTGTTACAATATGGTATAGTTAGATGGGGGTGCATGTGCCAATATATATTAAACCCTCTAAAAACAGTACAAACATGAATTATTAAAGTAAGTTTAAAGAAACCCTCAACATTCAATACGTATATTCTACATAAATTATTTAAAGTTCATACAGCAGACACTATTTATAAAAAAAAATCCATTACAAATTTAAAAAGAAAAGAAAAAGAATTTTAGATGAATAAGTCACTTAAATACCAAAATAATATTAAAATCTCTAAATTCCACACAAGTCATGGTAAAAATAGCTTTGTCTTCGAAGTCAAAAATTACGATAATCTCCTCAATGAACTTAAAACTATTAAAACTAATATATCAATAAATAAATTCAAAGAAATTTTTTGAATCCATGTAAAAACTGCATTAAATTTTAATTAGTAGGTCTAAATGTATTATTATTTTCTGTTTTTCTTTTTATATGCTTTAATTATTTTTAGGTTTTTCATGCTTGTACATATATTCAAAATTATATAAATTTTAATAAATTAAAACTTTTATATTTTATTTTCTTTTATTTAGGAAACATACAGTACAGTTACATAGTTTTATATTTGACACAGTTAGACTTAACTCTAATGGACTAGTGAAGTTTCCATATTGTGAAGTTATTCTATGTAAGGTTGTTTAAAAATTAAAATTAAAGTAAAAAATTAAGAAAATTTGTAAAAGAAATTATAATTTAAGAATTAAAATAAAGTATGATTAACATGCTCACTTGTAAAAATAAAATAAAATAATTATAACATTTTTAAAAAGGAAAAACAAAAATTTACACAAACATATTTTAAAGGATTCAAAGAAATTAGTCAGTCAGAAAAAAGTCAATTTAAAAACATCTTCAAAATTATTGACACATTATAGTAAGAGCAGTAATATATTGATTTTAAATACTCGTACATATACAATATAAGTAATAAAAAATAGTTTCAAAGTATAAAAACATGTCAATGCAGCAGAATAATATACATAACTTTAACAGTGTAAGTCACTCACCAAGCACAATAGCCAGTCTTTTATTTGGAGAATTACAGTTATAACATTTACTAGATGTAAAAAACATGTACCACTTACGAAAATATATAGATTGACAATAAAAAATAAAAAAAATTATTAAAAAAACGAATTTGAAGAAAAAAGTTTTAAAATTAAAATTCTTAAAAGATTTTACGACACGTGAAACTTTTAAAGACACGTTTTCCATCTAAGCGTAATCCTTTAATGGCACATAATCCACTCGCATAGTACATACAAGATCACTTTAATATTTCCTGCGAAGATTTAAAATTCCGTGCACGGTTCTTAACATCTTAGAAGAAACATTTTGATTTATTTCCTTACAGATGGGAACTATATTTTATTTTTATGTGTAATACAATATCACTTTGCGTCAAACAATGTTCCGAGTGCGTCAGTGAATTTATCAAAAAACTGCCGAAAATAGATTGTTATTCAATTTATTATTTTATATTTTGGAGTTAACAAAAGTTGTATCCGTTTTTATTTCAAATTTAAAAGTTAGCACCAAAGGGAAAAATTACTATACGTCATTCGAAAGAAAAAAAAAATATCTACAAAATAGTCTATTTATATTTAAGTTACATTTTTAAATTTTTATTTTATTTTGTTGAAATAAACGGCACTTAGTGCCCTTTACATATTAGTCGGATATACAATAAAATACATACATGTTAGCGAAATTATAATTTCAAAATAGTAATTAAAACAAATCAATACTAAACGGTTATTTACAAGTTCAGAAATTGAAAAAAACATACACAGTTTAAAAATTATATTACTAATTATAAAAATATTTATAAAAAAGAAAATATTTGGTCAAAGAAATATTTTGAACCTGTAAAAAAAATTAAGAGAACAATACATATTAATAACGAAATTAAAACAAGTTTGAATAACACTATTAAAATAAACACTAATAAATGATAAAAAATATATATATATATATGTATGAGTAATTAAAACTACGACTAAGGTAACTAGTATAGACATATGCTAAAATACATGCTGATATAAAAAATTGATAAAGGGAAATATTTTGTACTTGTAAATCGGGTTGTGGTCCTGTGGCTAGTGTCTCGGACTCACGGACCAAAGGTCCGTGGTTCGAATCCCACTCTACCCCAACTCGATTCCATTTTCTAATAGAGAGTTATTTACAACTCGATGAAAATGGCCCTCAAAATTAAATATTTGGGTAAATCATAAGAACGCCAATATTTATTTTATTTAAAAAAAAAATCAAGAAAAAAGATACAAAAAAAGGAAAAAAAAACATTAAGAAGGTAATTTAAACAATTTTAAAGAATACTAAATGACAAAAAAAGTTAGTTAGAACTATTAGGTACTAGCTTCTCCTACCCATGGAATACAGGAGAAGGGCCGTCCTATATGTACTAAACTTAACATGCAATGAGTCACCAACGTCTAAATATTATACATATATTAACAGATTTGCCGTTTATGTTTAAAAAATAAAAACAAAATAAAATAATGCAAATAGAGATGAAGAAACATTTAAGAGTAAGGAATATAGAAGTCTAGGCATCTACAGGGCTTATGACCTGTCATTGTCTAGTTTAAGTTGCCACTTTACAAAACAACGTAACATTCACCATTCTGCCTATATTTTAATATCTACCTTCGATTCTTCCATCAGTTGACGTTTTTGAAATAAAAAACTGAAACTTTTATTGTTTGGGGTGAGAATCATATGATTGAATTATTTCACCTACATACCAGGCAACGCCTGAAAATATTTTTAAATTTATTTACTTCTTCTTCATTCTATCAATGACCAAAAGATTAATGAGCGGACACTCGAGTGGAAAAAGATCAGTGGGAAGACCCAGGCTGAGATGGGAGGATCAAGTGAGAAAGGATGCAGCGCAGCTTCTCCAGGTGGCAAATTGGAAGACGATGGTTGAGGACCGACAGAGTTGGTAGCGAAAGTTGTAGGAGGTTAAAGCTCGATATGGGTTGTAGCCTAAAGCTCTATAGAAGAGACAGAGAGAGAGAGAGAGAGAGAGAGAGAGAGAGAGAGAGAGAGAGAGAGAGAAAGAGAGAGAGATAGATAGATAGAGAATTATTTTTAAAAAATATTTTTTTTTTATTATTTGCGTTCTTATGATTTACCCAAATATTTAATTTCGAGGGCTATTTTCAACGAGTTGTAAATAACTCACTATTAGAAAATGAAATCAAGTTGGGGTAGCGTGGAATTCGAACCACGAACCTTTGGTCTGTGAGCCCGAGACACTAGCCACGGGACCACAACCCGATTTATTTTATGTCAAACATGTCGGGAATCGAACCCGAGACTTATTTAATGGTAGGTAAACGCGCTGACCACTACATCACGAGGCCGACGATTATTATACTTACTTTTTTTTTTTTAATCCTTACTATTTTATTGCTCTTATATAAAAATACATTTTTATGTGTAGCTAATATAAATGTGTCGCTTTAAAATAGGTATTTTTTAATCTAGTAGAGCCGCTACAAATACTCATTTCCTTGGAATTCTACATGTAACTACCTATTTTACACTTTAGGCATTATTTTTATTTTATATAATTCTTTTGTATTGCAAGCTAATTATTTGTTTTATGTTTTTGTCAATAAACGCCGTATTACGGCGCTGATTCTAAAAGACAAACTAAACTGCCGTTCTATCCTCTCTGCTGACCCCAAATGGAAACGGCGTTATATTTTGTTTGTTTTGCGTTTGTATAAAATAATATATTTTATTCTTTGCACGGAGAGTAATTTTCCTGTTAAAGTTTTCGGAATACCTTCACAAGTGAATCTAACGTCTCTTTTACGCCGTTAAGATAAGTTTTTAGTAGGCAACTTTGTTAACCAAATGTCACTTATTAACAATTACATAAGTATAATAACACTCACTTACGTGGGTAATATATTAATAAGAAAGTTCTTTGTTGTGACGTAATATGGGTAAATTAAAAGTTAAGAACTATAAAGATAAACAACGCTTTCGTTTTACTTTTTGTTATAATTATTTATAATTATTTCATTTAAATTATTTATTGACAATTCTTGATGAAATGCCATTGTAATGATCTAATAACTTATATTTAGATATAAGTTATTAATTTAAAAAATACTTGGTACTCTTCTACATGTTTATTTTGACCAATTAGCGCTTTCACCCTCTTTTGATAAAGCAAAAAACATAAAAAATTTACATGTAGGACATAAAGGTCAAAAGTTAGATGGATTAGAAATTTTAGAAATAAATAGGATAAAAAATAATAGCGATAGAATTTCAATAAATCAACAGATAAAATTAAAAACTCACCCTTATTGGCCCCCTTAGTTGGACCCTGCACATTGTAATAAAACAATAAACATTTTTCATATAATAGAATATTCTCTTAAAAGTATACCGCCAACACATGTTTCAATAATTTGTCTCACTCTGTTCCATTGAAATATTTCGTTTTGTATTTTTTCAGCCTATTTTTAAATGTACCAACACTTAAGATAATATTTAGTTTTATATAAATTACCCTTACACTATATAATATTCACCAGTCTGAAGATGCCCATTAGAGGGTGAAAGCGCTAATTAGTCAAAATAAATAAGTGAAAGTGTACCAAGTATTTTTTAAATTAGTAACTTATATGTAAATATAAGTTATTACATCATTTTTGTAATAAGCTTAATTATAATGAAATATTTTGTAGTTTTCACGAACAATAATATAACCTCCATGCCAAATTTCAAAGCTCATCTTTTTTCTTTATCATATATCTACATCTGCTCCTGTATAAGTGGAGCATGTGGTCATCAGCAGACGCCTCCAGTAGATCTTATCGCCAGCCAGCACTCTCGCCTCGACCCATGTCTATCCCGCGTTCCTCAGTTTCACGGAATAAAGCCGAAAGATCGTCATCGACGATCTTCCATAATGCCGGGAGCCCGCAGGAGTGAAAAAGAGGCAACTTGGGTTAAGGCTCTTCTGCGCTCATTAGATGAGGCTGTTGCGTTCGTTCTTGGACTTCAATTTTCATATATATAATTCCTCTGTACGTGATTAACATGCGGTTTTCAGAGAAATATAGATCTTTGCGCTGTGCGTGTTCATAAATATTACAATCTTTAATCTTATGTGTAAAAACGAAGTAAGGAGCATGAATGTTTTATTCACCGATCTACCAGGGTTGCATTTGAGGAGAATGCATTTACAAAAAATGAAAAAATGTTGTTTTTTTTTTGTTCATAAAAAAAGTTTGTTTTTGAATGTTTACCAACAACATTCGTTTTTTGTGGATCTCAATCAGATCCTTTCCTTAAATTCCTTATAGTTTCTACCCATTTATTTCTTTTTACTGGATTTTTGGTAATACTAAAATAGTATTAAATTCAAAACGTTTTTTTAAAATCGTATTCCTACATCCCTCTGTTGGTGAGAAGACTGGAGTTAGACGTTTGCAAAAAGAATGCCATATTTAAAAAATATATATATTTTATGTTTTGGAATTCAACCATAAACAAGTACCTAGGTACCTACTTATCAACGAAACATCTTTTTCTAAGGTAATAGTAGGCAAGCCAACGTTTGGGCAGGACAACGTCTGTCGGGTCGTAGTATTAGTTATAAAATTGAACCACGTTATACCTAATATTTTCCTCAAGCACTCAGAACTTTGGCATTTTAAGTTTTAGTAAAGTGCCAGAATTCGCATCTTCATAGGCGTACTAGCATTATACAAAAGTTGAATAATCAGCATTTTGTTTTGAACGAGTATAGATTAGAGTTCCAGATAGCAAGCATAGTGTCAATAGTTACTCCAGCAATTCTTACACGGGTTGCGAGCTGTTTGTGTCTGCCACCATTTTCAGTTATGTGAACACCCAAGTATTAAATCTGTCAGCTTTGTAGATCCTCTGCCTATTATTACAGGGGGGGTGATCAGGGTCAGAACCGGATTTGTTGCCCAAATTCTGGGTCTTAATAGTAATACTAAAAAGAGAAACCAAGTTTTTCGGCAGTCTGTCAGAAAAATAATTCGTTTTTAATATTGTTGATTCCTCTTCATGCTGCTGCGGATATCCTAATCAATCTTCTGAACACATCCAGTGGTCTTGTCCTTTTCCTCCCCTCTGTGATTACCGAGTGGAGCTATTATCCGCGGCCCTGTTATAGGTCTCGCCGTATATACAGATCTGGTGGCTTCCAAAAATAATTTCAAGGCTTTTAAAAATCATTTCGGCGAATTGATCATGTCGGATCAATTTAATCCCAGTCAGTTAAGAATTTTCTTCCCTCTTTTTTTCGATTTAATAAAGTGCATATTATTTACTTCTGAATTACCTTCTTTCAGTACAAATATGCTAAGGCTACCAGATTACGGAGAGTTTCTTCGGGCAACTTTACTCGTTCGGCAATGAGCAATTTTTCAGTGTATGTGGGCTCCGCCAATGAGACTTTTGTTCTCAGATGTGTGCGGTATGTGGTGGACAAGCTGCAGGCAGTCAGAAATTTCTTGAAAATCACCAATAGACTTTTCGAGAAGAACTGCATCGGCTGCGTATTCTAAACCAGGCAAATTTAGGGTTAGGTTAATGGACAAATATGAATATACAAATAGTTAGAAAAATGAAAATATTTTTTTAATGTAATGCTTGATTTTTTTGAGCCGTGAGCCTAGAGATAAGTTGTATGTAACGTCAAAAGAAAAACCTGTACCTTAAAATTAATTTTAAATAAAAACATAATATTTTTGCAGATTCGGGTCCGTATTTCACTAGAATTCTATGAAATATTATTAATAATCCTCCATTTATTGGTAATATATTTTGATGTCCTCTTTTCTTTCACGTAGGCCGTTTTTGATAAATCGACTCCATTTTCAGGGAGTTATTCTACGTCATTTGTGAGAAAAATTTGTATGACAAAACGCTTCCAATAGAGGGTATCTTTAACAAAGGGCTGATATAGGAAAGGGCAGAAACATCCCTTCAAATATTATACTCGTATCACCATCAAAATGGCTTAAAGTATCCGGTATCACTTGACGTAGGGTATATTACTTTATACTTGCCTTTTTTGACAGATATTTTAACAGAAATGGAAAGCAATCGCTTTTCAGAAAAGAACATAAAAGTAGAAATTTCTTTTATATAAGTTTTGTTTATGTATTGTTGTATCGTCCATGTTCTTTGTAGCTGTAAGACGCGTGGGATTCGAGCTTCCGTCTGAAAATTAATATCTATATATATAAAAGGCAATGTTTGTATTAGTGTCTTCCATAGATTAAATAACTACAGGACCGATTTACGTGCGGTTTTTTTCAAAATTATGACATTTGCCCTAGACATTTTTATAGCTCTTAAAATTTTCAACCCAATCTGTAAAAAAAGTTAGGATCGTAAATGTTTTATTCATCAACACACATGACTGCATTTGGCGAGAATGCATATACTAACACGTTTGGAAGATGTAATTTTTTTGTAAATAAAAAAGTTAATATTTGAATTTTTACAAACAACTTACGTTTTTCGTGAATCGCAATCGGATTTATTCCTTTAATTCCTTTTAGTTTCTACACATTTATCTCTTTTTACTGGATTTTTGGTAATACCAAAATAATATTAAATGACATTTAATACACTTTTAGAAATCGTGTTTCTACATTCAGTGCACCCCTGTTGCCAAAAAGAGCAAAGTTTTACATTGACGAAATTAATTCTCAACTTTGAATATTAATTATTTTAAGTTATGGAATTTTCTTTTTTTATTTATTTATTTATACAAATACACATATTAAAAATTTTAAAAAAACATATCCCTAACTGTATGAGGCCAAGAGCCCAGTGTTGAGTTGGGAAACAATATAATCTACCTACGTAAACAGTACCAACAATACTAAATATATATGGTAAAAACGCCTTTGGTAAAAAGCAATGCAATGTAATTGCTTCAAAAATATTTAATGATTTATTGCCAAATATAAAAGACTAAAAATGTAAAACAAATTTTAAAATAAAAATAACTGCACATATAAATAGTGTAGCGAGAGATTTTTTTGAAAAATATATGTAAATCAATAAACCTAGTACTTTATATAATTGGTACACATATTATTTATATTTTTATGTATTTCATTACTTTATATTTGTTTTATTATATATTATACTATATTATTTATGTTTAAGTAACATGCATTCTTGGCACATATATATACTTTATATTTGTATAATAACGATTTTTAATTTCTTACATTTGATTAGCTAGGCATTTATAATTAAGTAGTTTTAGTTTTTCTTTATTATGTTATTGTTTTATTAGTATAGGACTACTTACGCTTGAAAGATAGAAAATCTCCATCTTAGCACAGGCTGTGCCATGTTAGATGGAGACTATCATAAAGATAGAACACTCCGTTTTCATTAATTGGTTTTATAAAGATTCTCTGTTATTAAGTATGTTTATTATTTTTTTGCAATAAATTTACAAATAAAAATAAATAAATAAAAATAAAATAAAAATATACTAAATAAATTATTTTTTTTATTTTAAAGCTCAAAAAACTTATAATTTTTTAAGTACAAATGTTGTATTAATTTGTTTTATTATCATTATATAGTTGTTCTTAACTTTACTGTGTTATATTTATATTGAAAACATAATATTTTCTCATGGTTATTGTTATCTTTTTTTAAAAAATGTTATGTTTCTCTTTTACTTTTTTGTTTTTTGTATTATATGTTCACTAAATTGTTTAGTTTTAATTATTCTATTATTTCATATTATGTACTACATGATTATTGTGCACTGCTGTGATTATTTCGGTAAATCATTTTTTTGTAAAAGGTTCTTTGGACCGTTGATGTATAAATAAATAAATAAATTAAAACGATTATATCAGAAAAATTACATTAAATTACGAAAAATTACGCAACTTCCTAAAACGAGTCAAGGACAGTTGAGACTAATAAATCAGGGAATGAAATAAAATTATAAACTACCGGAGAAAACTAAACAAAAAACTCAGACAACCTTTACAAAAGATGTTAAAATTATTATCATTAGCAATATAGTATGAATTTTAAAAAGAAAAATTGTAATTTAAAGGTTTGTAAAAAAAATCTAATTAAAAACTGCTGAACTATTTCGAAATCATGTAAAAAAACGTGCAAAACGAGGTTTGCGTGTAGGTACTTTAGATTGAAATAAAATCTAATTACTATGGACCATACTGATAAACTTGGCCCAAAGTTACGCCTAGACATAGTAGTAGAATATTACAGTGGTATAATGGGGGTGGTGTTCACATCCTTATTTAACCACTAGGGCTAGGCGTAACTTAATATCGGGTTTATAAGTAAGACCCCTTATCTCGTAACTGCTCAAACTTTTTTTTCCAAAAACGTGGGTTTATATTTTGTCAATAAACCTATCTACAATTCCACGCAAAACATTTATTCCTCATAAATAAACATATTTATTGATAAGTACCATGTAAAACGTCATGCCCAGATTTTCCACAACAGATTATGATGTCATTTCTGAGGTTTCAGACGGAAAAACGTGAGGATCCAACATTAGACATAATTTTTTTTGAAAAATAAATAAAGCGTCTAGGAAACGACTCCTCATAAAACTAGAGGCAAACAAAGGTTTTTGACCATCTTAATCGTAAAAAAGTTGTAAATGAACGAATCTAGCTTTATATCGAACCTTGACTCAGTGAAACTTATTTTTAGCATTTAACAGGCGTATTTCAAGAAGAATGTATTAAAGTAAAAAGCTTAAGAGCAAAATTTCTACAGAAAGGTACTCATTATTTATATATTTTTTAATTTATTTTAAATTTATTTATTTTTGAAACATAGTCATAATAATAAACAATACATAAATAATAACAACAAATAACAAGACCAATTATGGGTTTCAAATAGGAACAAACATATTTTCGAAAAAAAATTCAGTTCGCTAGAAGTGGGGTAGGAAAATAGGGATAGAAGAGAAGAAGAAAAAATAGTAAGTAAATATAAAACAATGAAAAAAGAATTAAAAATGTATGTAAATGTACCATACAACATACATACATATATGTATATACATACACACACATCCATGTATACATATATACAGGGTGTTCTTTAAACCCTGTCACATCCGAAACTACGATGATCAGTATGAGCAAGAAGACATATGGGCACATTTAAATATTTTTTTAGAACGAATAAATTTACAAAAAAAAAAATATTAAAAAAAAAGTTTCTTACTTCTGCAGGGGAGAAACGAGGGGGGAGGGGTAGTCTGATACATCGTCAACAGCGTAACTGCGCCCCCCTCGCTTTTCCCCTGCAGAAGTAAGCAATGATTTGTTTTAAATATTATTTTTTTTTTTAAATCTTCGTTCTAAATATTTTTTTTAATATGCTAATATGTCTTCTTGTCCATATTGATGATAGTGATTTCGGATGTGACAGGGCTTAAAAAACACCCTGTATATACATGTATACTAACATATGTACACATACATACATACACATACATACATACACATACATACATACATCCATATATACATACATATACACAGACATACTCACATGAACATATACGCATACACTAATACACACACATACGCGTACATTTATATAATTAATAATAAAACAATGAAAACAACAAAAAAAAGTAACTAAATTAAAAATAAAAATAAATTGTAACTAAACGTTTATATTAGGTGTTATTTATTTATTTGTTTAATTATTCAAAATTACACTCGTTTAAATATTAATTAACTTATTAAGGTTAACAAATTACAACAGGGATGAAGAAAACTTTAAAGAACTGAATATGGAAATTTAGGCATTTACAGGGCTTATAACCTGTCAATAGCTGGTTTAAGTGGTCACTTTACACACCGTTTCACATCCATCCATGTTTCTTCAATTCTTCCATTTGTTGATTTTAGTGATGCATACAGACAATCGTTAAGCGTACCGTCTAGGTAATTTTCAAAAGTCATACAAAATTCATGTTCAAGCGAGCATTTTTTGCTTAATTTAGGATTTATTAGAGTTTATAATAGCTTTGAAGTGAGCACTTTTTATTACAGAAGCCTATTTAAAATATAAATGAGAACTATTTTAAATGTTAATGACGTAAGGAACGCGGACTATTTTTTTGTGGCCATTCATTGGCTTGTTTCGATCATATGATGTCGATATGACAAGTAGGTAGAACATACTGAAGTAAGAAGCTGATAGTACAGAAGTTATGTATATCGTCTTGATATAGACAGATGAATATAATGTTTATAATCGAGGTACAGGTAACAAAAATGATCCTGATACGCTGCAAGTGGAGTACTAATGCAGTGCCCTACGCACCACGCGAATAATGATTATGTAGTTAAGAAATTAACACATTCTTGCCAAAGGTATTGTATTTTTGTTCTCTAATACGCAAAATGTCGTAAAAATAAGACAAAAACATTACCTAAAAACCAGATAAAATTCCGAAATCAGATAATGTTCATAACTTGAACGTAAAAAAGTTGTAGCGGGAAAGAACACACATCGTTTTGCCGCGTAAAATAACCTCAAAGAAAAAGGTTTTACCATTCAATTTCGGCGAGGAGGTTGTTTGTTCAAGGTCGCCCGTCATTACTTCCAGAGACATCATACTATTTTCTATTTTTTACGTTTCCAACACTGATGGTATGACGTCATCAAATCTGTGAAAATGAGGTACAATTTTGAACCAATTTCGTACTGTATCACATACATAACGACGGCATAAATAAAAAAATCATATGATTAATGAATTACAACAGGGATGGAGAACATTTAAGAGAAGGGAATATGGAAGTGTAGGCATTTACAAGACTTGTGACCTGTCATTCACTGGTTTAAGTGGCCACTTTACACACTGAGTAACATTCATCATTTTGCCTTTGTTTGAACATTCATATTTTTCAATTCTTTCATATGTTGATTTTAGACAAGTTCAAAATCTGAAACCTTTATTGTTGTGAAGAGATTTATCTGATCGACCATGAAATTACAAATGTCACTTGAAAAACATTAATAATTGTGACGTCAAGATTCTTGACGATGTTCTATAAAAATTTGAAAGATTAAGAAGAAAGTTCAAAATCAACATGAATCGTGACGTGTTAGGGGCGTGGCCAAAGCAATGACCGTTTTTGCGGGAATTAAATATTCATATCAACAATTTAATTATTAAAGTGGCGACATTCTCGAATCTTTTTTTTTTAAATCAAAAACTTTGTTTTAATGTATGTAGCCCAAAATTCTAATGTATGTAGCCTACGTAAAAACTAAAATATGTTATATGCAATTACTAAGGGGAACAGGAAATTAAAATGACATAATCAGATTACAATGCCAGCAAAATAAAATATTAACGTTAGTATATGACCTTCCCTATCTATCAGCAACTAAATTCTCAAACTAACATACAACCTACCCTACCTGACCTCTACGACTGAACTGTACAAAAAAACACACCAGTTTGACATAAACTACTTGACTAAAATTGAGACCTTAAAAATTGTGCACAAAATAACACTGGAAAACATACAAGACGACGACATAATATTAGCCAAAAATGCTGACATACACAAATATAACACCAGACAACAACAACACTATCATATTGAAAAGGCAAAGACAAACACAGGACAGTCAAAAATACTACATAATTGACTTAAACACTACAACGACTTACCTTACTACTTGAAAACTTTTACTGGAGACAAATTTAAAATCAATCTGAAAAAGCACATGATGACTGAACTAACTAGACTAGACGAGACATAAAATGACTACACAATATTAAATTTCTAATGTAACCCTAACGGGTTTTTAAAATTGTAAATAAATAAATAAAAAATTAAAAATAACTCTTATAGATTGAAATATAAGCAGTCTTCAATATTAAACTACATATCGTCAACAAAATATACAATGCGTTGCTTATCATAATACGTAAGGCATACAACAAGGCTTATATATATACACAAGGCTTATATATATTAAATGTATGTAACCCGCAATGGTTTATTAATAAAATTTAAAATGTTTTTTTTTTAATTACGAATTTAAAAAAATATATATATATTTATTTATTATATATATACGGCCTAAGCCAATTACAACAGTTACATGAAGAAACACAAATGCAAGAAACACAAAAAGAACATAAAACTATTTGGCAAAGACAAACAAGGGCAAAACAATAATAGTATACAATATATTTTAAAAAAACGAAAGATCAAAAACTTTGAGCTAAACCATGCCAATCCAACTTCATCCCACACTGTTTAGTCGCGAAGAGATCTACGAAAAGCCAGAAGATCTATCCCAAAAAATTCCAAGTCGTGTGATGAATTGACTAATCTACACATTCTGGACATTGGGGCATAAAAACCAAAGTTGCTCTTAGAAGATTTTATAAATAGCAGATTTTGACTTCTGGTGACACGGTTGGGAACATGAAAAGAAATTGATCGCAACAGAGATGAGACATCACTTAAAGCATTAAGTATATGCGTTTATATATGGTACTAATAAATAGCAAAAAAAAATATTTGTTTATTCTACAGTATTCCATAGACCCTTATTACTTCAAAAATCTTTTGAAAAGGTGATATTTTCCTATTTCATTGTATTTAGAGTTACTGCATGCAAATATTTTATCAATTTAGATATGTTCAGTCGAAATTTCATTTACGTCGCGTCGTAGGAAAAACCGAATTTATTTTGCGTACCTATACTTTCCAAGAACCGAACGTGTACTGCCTGATCGTAGTTTTACTGTCAATTCTTTTTAATGGCTACTGAACTGGAGTCATGGCATCTAAAATCTCATAAGGCAATAATCGTTAAAGCGAACATTTCATTACGGCGAAAGGAAATAGCTCTGTTATGTAAAACTGTTCCTGATTTTCTGCCTATCTTACCATTCTTTAAGTAACATTTAACCCGCGAAGAACGGTGGACCAAATTAATTCTCGCACAACGAAAAAACCGTTGTAACTCTACTCAATAGTGCCATTTATTAGGTGTTAGCATAAGTTGTGTGTTGTGTCTGTTTTTTCCCATATTTCAAAATGAGCACCAAATTAAAACAAAATAATACAGGTTATTCGAAAAAAAAAATATTCTACAAAATAATGTCTTTGCTTTTACGTTAATAATTTTATTTAATTTTTTTTTTATTTTTCAACAATATTTTGAGTTTTTTTATTTTTTTTATTTATTTCTTAAGTTAGCTTATATTAAAACTAATATAAACTATTATGTACATTTACATCATCTATATATATTTACATTTCCTTACAGTAACTTATACATTTATTTTTAAATTCTTTCAGACACTTTTCATTCTTCATACATTCAGGCATCTCATCATACATTTTTAAACCCTTATACATCAAACAATTTTGCGACTCAGCTCTTTTCAATAATTGTAGTCTTATTTTATCCTTTTGTCTAGTAGCATATTCATGACAATTTTTGTTTAAGACAACTTTATCCTTAAAATATTTTGGTAATTTATCGTGAAAAAAATTATGTATAAATATCAACATATTAAATTTAAGTCTCCTTCTTACAGATAACCATTTTCGTTCATCTCTCATTTTTTTTACAATGCTATATTTATTTTTCTTAAGAACTATTCTCATCGCTTTATTTTGTAAAACTTCTAGTTTATTTAAATTTCCTTCGTTTGTCCAAATTTTTGTAGGCAAGGACTGGATTCGACTCCCTGGGGAGCTGTTTATATTTACATATTACAACAGAGATAAAGAACATTTAAGAGAAGGTAATATAGATGTCTAGGCATCTACAGGGCTTATGACCTGTCAATGGCTGGTTTAAGTGTCCAATTTACACACTGTGTAACATTCACCATTCTGCCTATATTTGAACATCTATAGCCCTTCAATATATATATATATATATATATATATATATATATATATAGCGTCTTAAATAATGTACAATAAACTTATGAATGTAAATAAATACATGAAAATCCTACTAATCTCCTTCACAATAGTAGCAAAAAAATAAAACAACCTACGTGCTGATAGGGCACATGGTTTTAAAATGTCAGAGTATAAGAATTATCTTCATAGAAAGTCTACTTCATTTCTTTTTTGCCTCTTCTTTTCATAAGCATATTTTTTATTTAATTTTCATAATTATTTTTCAAATTATTCCATATCAAACTGAAATTGTAATTGATGTGAAATAACCAGGTTGTGGTCCCGTGGTAGTATTGTGGACTCACATACTAAAGGTCCCAAGTTCAAATCCCAATCTACCACAACTCTATTTCCATTTTTCCAGCACAAGTTATTTACGACTTTTAGGAAATGGTCTGAAAATTTAAATATTTGAGTTAATAATATAAACTTTAGTATTTCTCTTTTTCACTAAAAAAAAAAAAACAAAAACTGCATAAAAAAAAAACAATCTGAAACATGCTTATAATGGCTACGTTCACAAACAAAAATAAATAAACAAATTCGAACTGTAAATTGAATACGTAAGTTTTGTAAACATCGTATGTATTTGATTTTTGTTTTTTTTAAATAGTAAACAAAAATAGTCATTATTGTCATCAAATGCTTCCTTCCTAGGACCTCATTATGGTTAGCAAACGCGCCAATCACTACGCTGTAAAGCGGACTTTTTTCATCTAGATTCCAACTCAGATTTTTATCCTAGAGCAGCCATCGAGTTGAAAGTAATCGTCTAGGATTTTGGTTCTATTTCACATTCAGAGCTGTATTCTTAATCTGCCCGGTGTTTGAATTATATTTTTAATGTTTAATCTTTTTGGCACAATATGTTTCTATGTAATCGGTCGACTCTTTGTACCCCGCTCTGTCCGGGAACAGTTCAAATTAACTATATATTCGTAATTTATAACTCGCACAATAAACCACATAAATTATTTGAACAAACATATTCATAAAACATTCTGGGAACGTTAATTCAGAATTCGTTTCCTAAGGAATTACACATGTAACAAATAAAGATTTACCGAAATTGGCCGGGTCAATCTTCGTTACTTTTCATAGGGAAATCTCACATACTACGAATACCGATAAAAATATATAAAATGGATTTACAATAATTAATTGAATTTTGAAAATCAATATGGATATTGTGGAGAAATGTTTTCAAATATTTATATTTTTTTTTTTTTAAATACGCCTCTTGAAAAACGCGACATGATGGCCTTGATAGTTGTGACGTCAAGATTCATGACGATGTTCTAAACAAATTTGAATGGTCAGGAACGAATAAACATGAATCGTGGCGTAATGAGGCGCCCTTCGTGGCGTATGGAATGACCGTCCGATCCGTGTTTATTTTCAACTTTGTTCCTAACCATTCAAATTTTTATGAAACATCATTACGAATCTTGACGCCACAACTATCAATGCCAAACATGTCTCGTTTATCTAGTGACATATTTTTTTACAATTATTTTTTAAAGGTATATATTTCTTCACAATATCCGTATTGATTTTGAAAATACAATTAATTATTCTTAATTCATTTCACATATTTTATCGGTATTCGTTCTATGTGATATTTCCTTATTATTGTGATATTTATTTTTTATAAAATGCGCGTAAGGATTTTTGTAACAAGATTATTCTAGTGAATGGCTACCGCACCCGTCACACGAATATATCTCTTTTCTATATTCCTACAGTTCGCACCAACTATGCACAGAACTCTCCTCTGATTCACTTGGCGCGTAATTATAATGTATTTTTCAATTACATAGATTAGCATAGCAGTAGACTCACTTTTAAAACAAGAATTAAAAAACTATTAAATTAAAAAAATATGTTTCTTTATAAAAAAAATAATATTTTTACATTATTAATTTAAGTTGTTTCTATTCACTCATATCAAACACACACTTACCCTGATCATAAACCCATCCTCACACCCATATACACTCACACACATGTTCACATACCTACCAAAACCACACTCCACTCACTTACCCAAGCATCCTCACACACAAAAAACTAACTGAATAGGGTATTATCACTCGGGAGGAATATTGGATTTAACATACTCTACAAATAAAAGACTTTTTAAAGATTCTTCTAGTGTTTTTATAAACCCTTATAATGAAAATTTTCATTAATTATTTTCGTTTCAAAAATAAGGTCTTTAGAAAATGATTGTTTCGTAAGTTGGTAATAATTTTTGTCACAGAAGTTCACGTATAATGCATTCATTTTAATGTTGGTAATGCCACAGGCTACAGATAGAAAAACAAGAAAAGTTGTCTATGCATATTATCTAAGGCCCCCCTTACCCACTCCAGTTCCAGGCACTGACAGATGAAAGTGAAAACGGATTGCATCTTACATATCGAATTTCTTTTATGGTTTTCAACCTCTTCTAAATATAAATTTATTATGATAATGATGAATTGAATTATCAATTTATCATGAAAATTTTACATCACAACTCGTAATGTTTAATAAGTGACAGGACGCATAAATGTAAACAAACGACAAATAGAAAAACGAAGCTATCTACAATACTCTATAGAATCCATAGACATTGATGAAAAAAAAATCCGATGACGTCACAAAACATCCGAAGACGTCATTCTTGATGACGTCACGAATTGTTTGTTTTTGGCACCATTCAAATTACTAGAATTTAATCCCTTATATCTCCCTTATTTTTTAACAGATTTTAATAAAGATAGTATCAATCGGTTTGTGATTTTTTAGATTAATTTATTAGCTTATAAAAAAGTCCATGATAATTGCCTATTGTATTTATGGGGAAAACTGATTTAGCTTTATTTTGTGTTTTTTTTATAATGTTGTTGATATATTTAGTTTATCTCTGCCTAATTAAAAAAATAAAGTGACCAACATATTCTTATCAAAAAGAGCAAATCAACTTCAGGAAATCGGGTTAGAATAATTATAATTTGATTGATTAAAGTATTTTGTTATTTTATAATTACTTTAAAATATGTATGTATTTCAAGTTATTTATAATGTGTATAGTACGAGTATATTAATATGTAACACTCGATTTTTTTATTATTTTATTTTCAAGCACTCTTTATACTATATATATGTTAATAGCAGAAATGTCGTATTTAAAGAAATACCTACATTGATACTCATATAAAGACAATGTATTTAATTAAAATTTGTTCTAAAGATTTAAACATAATAAATTTTAGCAGCTAAGTCATTAAAGAAAAATCAAATGTTGTATTCGAAATTGGGTATATTCTCAGAGTAATAATGCGTAACCTAGAGAGAAGCTCTACTACTATGTTTCATAGAACGCAAGCGATGTTGGTTTGTTGGTTAGTAACTAATTGGTGGCCATTTTGTTTTATTTTACAACATAAACATAAAGGCTTGATCGGATGCTTTTGTAGCTGTGCTTGGCTTTGTTTGTAAATAACTTGGATATTTACGTTAAAATAAATAAAAATCGACTATGGTGAATTGCAGTATGTTTGGTTGCAGCAGTAGGAACGTCAAAAGTGTTAAAGGAGTCAGTTTTCACAGGTAATTGATTTCGAATATTTTCCCATGATTTACATTGATTTTTGGCATTTATTGTCCCGACACGTGTATTATGTTGCTTAAAAACTTTTCTTATTTCAACATATTTATTTTAGATACTATTTTTTCTCAATGAGGAACTTCAGCCCTACGGGAAATTGGATACAAAAAATGTTTTCTTACGCGGGGTAAAAATTAGAGCATTAAATTTTGCAACAAAGTTTCTTGAAAATGTACAGAAAAAAATGATAAAAAATATTTTGATAAAAACGCATTACTTTAAATGACGTCACTGGTTCATGTGAATCAACCTATGATCTGAGAGCTATGGAAGATTTCCGGTCTGCTTGTCGCTTCTGGACCAATAAGAAGAACTAAATGAGAATAAGCGGAAATGAACCTCTGACGTTACACGCAGAGTTATTTCAGAAATACAAAACTTTGAAAAATTTTGATAAATAAAAAAAAATATAAAAAAATTGACTTAGTTTGACAGTCTATTAACAAATAAAAAATTTAAAAAAAAACCACTGAACTTCCTCATTTGGGAGATAAATTTGTGAATTAAAGTATGTTTACTGTTGATAATGACAGTTGATTATAAGCATAAGTTTGAGTTTTTTATCGAGTAGAGGTCGATTCAAATTTTACTCGAAATAGCAACGTTAACCTTAAAACCGCATCTAAAATGACGTGTCCGAATTTCAGGCCGCTACGACTCGCCATTTCGAAGATGTAACGGACAAACAAACAAACTCAACACAGAACCTTGGTTCCATGGAGTTCGGATTTATGTCTCAATAAATGTAACATAGGTATATTGTGAATAAAATGAATAAATAAATATAAAAATAAACACACACATGCATTTTCAGTTTTATAAAATAAATACAGGCGAATTATAGGAAAATAAATTGGAATAACCCTGCAATAATAAATACACAGGTACATATTTAAAAATATTTACAATTCAAATGAATATCCATTTGGATCTCTCGACCTGAGTACGGCCCATTGTTTTGCTGCGAACTGTAACTTACTTAATACCTAATAGTCATAGAATGGTTTCCCTATGTTTGGGCTCCTCTCTAGGTTACGCATTATTACTCTGAGGGTATATTTGTAGGATTTCTTGTTGAATACAGAGTACTGAAGAAGATACTTAAAATTTTTATACCTATGTACAAATATACACATTTTTGTACGGAAAATTTGATTTTACTTCAAAGACAATTGAAGATAACTCTGGTAACTTCCCATTATAAGTAAGGCCATGGTCAAAATTTGGTCATTTTTTAAAAAGGTTACATTTGTGTATCTTACACAATACATAACTTGGAAAATAATCAAATATATAACTTGGCTCTGTGACTGTTTCCTGTTTCTAGATGAAGAAGATTATAAAAGGTCGACGTTTCGTGACCATAGAAGAGACAAAAACCAAATCAATTTGAAATCAATTTGAATTTTTCATAATTCAATTTAAAATAAAGTTACAACATGTTAACAAAACAAAAAATCAAAATAAAGCAAAAGTACAGAAACAAAAAAACGAAACATAATACCACACGAAAAAAGTAGTAACCTCTTGTGCTTGCTCTAGGATTACAATATTAATAATTTAAGTACAAAATACACATATATTTCAAAAAATTAATGATGGTATTTAAAACATTTTACAATAAATAAGTGCATATACGTATGCATGCAAATGTGCATGCGTGTGCACGCATGTATAATTATACACACACACGCACATACAGATACACCCACATTCATACTATAACATGGTGAAGAAAATTACAAAATAAGATTTTCAAGTTGCATAACAAAATAACTTTAAGTAGTGTAGAAAAAATAGAAAAAAAGTATTTCCTTAATTTTAAAATACAAAACTTAAATATGACTTAAATGTTAAAAAGCAACATCTAATTAAGAAAGTTGATAAACAAAAATATTTAATATTATGTTAATAAAATTTGTATAAAACCACTCACCGACTTATCTGTCTACCGGTTTCGAGACGTAACCCGTCTCTTCGTCAGGACAACAACACTGCACCAACATGCAAATATCACTACACACCTTCACCATAGTAGATTTGCAAAAATATAAAATCGGCATGCAGGTTAGACACATGCTTCACTACGCCACCACCAACAATACAAATTTTTTACAAATTTATTAAAATAATATTAAAATGTTGGACCACAAAGTTAATCCTTTGAATATTAATAATATACAAAAATATTTAATTTTGTAAAGATATTGATAATTTTTTTTTGTTTTATAAATTTATTGTTTATCAAATATATGTATAATATTATTGGCAAATTCATTTTTAAATTTATTCCCTGATATATGTAACTTTTTCGAAATGTTTTGTATTAAATTTTGGAAAATTAATATTATATTGACGTCTACGTGAACAACTTAATAGATAGATTTTTTCATTATCTTCATAGCATAGAATTAAAAATAGTAATATAAAAGAAAATTTAAAAAATATATATTTTGTCAATTGATGAAACGTTAAAAATTTTAAATAGTTTTTTTGTTGGGAATGTTAATGGTTTTTTTCAATCACTTTAACTATTAATCTTTGTACTGTTTTTACTGAGTTTATAATACTTGTGTATTATTTATTCAAAAGAAACACAATAAATTTATTTGATTATCATTACGATAGCTACTCTCATGTTATAAGTCGACTTATCAAGCAAGCTAATATTTTACATGGTAAAAAAAGTCAACACAATTGTAAAAATAAACAAAAGTACGCAAAATGCCGAACACTGACAAAATGGAACGAAAGGTCTGTTGATACTCGTATCTGTCAATAGTTCGGTTTGTGCTGAATTACTTTTCTGGAATTTCCTCTTAAAGCAAATTTGCAGAAGTATCTAACAACAAGGCCACAGCCGATTATCCCACCAGATCATCACACCCCACACAATAGTTAGAGTAGTTAGACGGATCATATCTTTTGGAGTAAATATAAACCTTGTATAAATATAATCCTTGTTGTATGCCTTACGTATTATGATAAGCAAGGCATTGTATATTTTGTTGACTATATGTAGTTTAATATTGATTACTGCTTATATATCAATCTATAAGGGTTTTAATAACCTATCGATTGGTTCAAATAAATACCTTAATGTCCTGTAAATATCTTTAAGCCAGTCATCACCATCATAAACTGGACAGCGCTGGGTAAGCTTTGGCTGAAACCAGGAGTTTCCTTCACTCTTACCAGTCTCCTGCCCTTTTTCTCTAGTTTCGCATTCGTACAGATGCAATCCATCCATTTCTTCCTGGTCTTCGTCGTCCTTGTGGTACAGAGAGTTAAGCGTTTTATGTTTTCATCGTCCATTTTATTTACATGTCCAGCCTACCTCAAGCACCTCACCTTGATGGAGCTGATTTTTTTTTTTTTTTTTTTGTAGTTGCAAATTATTTGTACCTTGCTTTTGTTATGTGCAAGGTTTTATCGAATACATTTATCTTTAAATTATATTCCGTTGACTTCAAAATTTTTCACCGTAGACTTACAATAATAAAAACAAAGCAGAATCAGAATAAACAGAAAAATTCTAGAAATATTACATTAACAAATAATAAAAAATAAAAAAAAAAGTAAAAGTTGGACACAAAAAAAAACAAAAGGAGCTAGATACCACCATTGAATAACTTAGCCTGCTTGATCGTCCCTGTAATGAATCGAACGGTCTCTCTTCGTGTATCATTACAGTTCAGGAGCTCAGCTAGGTTATTAGTCGCAGCAATCCGAGTGTTTATTTTGCATTCAAGCTCCCACCTCGGCCTATCAAACATTGGACAGTATACAAGAAGATGTTCCACAGTCTGCTCAGTGATGCCATCACATGGACAGCAACTATCGTCTCGCAGCCCAAAGCGATGCAGATATTCCCTCATGCATCCATGTCCCGAGAGAGCCTGAGTTAATTCATATGTAGGCGTTTCATGCTTCCAAAATGTTTTGGCCTCGTCTGTGCTTCTCAAAAGTTGCTTGATCCACTTATTGGCAGTTTTTTCTTCATAAATTTTCCTCCACTCATTTAATTTATCTTTTGAAAGGGACCACCTTACATGGCTTATTGGGACTTCATCAAAGTTCGGCCTCACTTTTTTGACTGTAGCAGCCTTGGCTAGCTTATCTGCTCTCTCATTTCCGATTTCTCCAACATGAGCTCTAACCCAGCAGAATCGAACATATATGCCTTGTATGCTGAGAGCATAGTGAAGTTTTTGAATGTTGCTTATAATGGCATTCGTGGAGTAAACAGATTTGAGCGCGAGCAGTCCAGACATACTATCGCTGTGAATTGTGATAATTGCGGGACTAGTTATTTTTCTTTGTATCCATAATATTGCACTTTCAATACCAATCAGCTCTGCCTGGAAGACTGAACACTCATTTCCAAGTTTAAGTTTTCGCTGGTCTATCTCCCTAAGTTCCTTGTATACAACAAAGGCCGCTCCAACATGTCCGTTCAGTTTGCTGCCATCAGTGTAAAGCTGATTACATCAGGTACTGCGTAGATTTTATATGGCTCCCTATTGTGGTGACGACGCCAATGATTGTTCCCTCTCACGGGGCCATAGACAACTCTGAGGATTCTTCTTTCGAAAGCTGCAATGGTTCCCTCAATATTCTTTGTCGTAACCTAGATTTCGGAGGCATGTGTCAGGATTGGTTTAATTCAGAGTTTTGTTCAGTATTATCTTAGTATTTTTTCGTATTAGTTTGGATCGTAATTATTTCTGAAGTGCGTAGTAGCAACGGTTGGCAGCCATTATCTCTTTCCGGTTTCTTCTTGTGTATTGTTGTCAACATTTTAGTTTGCCGCCGTGAAGGTATAGGAGGTTATGCCCAGGGTTTGGGAGGCAATCACCAATTTTGTTTCGTCCTCATAAATGATGAGTCCCATTTTCCTTGCACTTAGTTCAAGCGGTATGAATGCTTGGTAGCTTGGAGAGATCTTTCAACGATGTAAATATCCTCCGCGTAGGCGAGCAGCTGAACTGACTTGAAGAAAATATTGCTTCTAGTTTCTATTTCTGAGTCCCTGATCACCTTTTCCCAGGCTATATTGAACAGGAAACATGCTAGCGCATACCCCTGCCGTAGATCATTATACGTCCGGAAAGGTTTTGAAAGATCTTTATCAATTATTTATATTCCTTATATAAAAAGTTCATCCACGTCTATTGAAAAATGGTCTTTAAAATCGTCTTTATTTCGTATTAAAAATTGTATAAAAATATTTGAACAAATTAACCCATTTATTTTCTTCGTCTTGCTGGTTTTAGAAAAAAAATTCTTAGCAAGATCACAAAAACGTAATGTTGGAAAAACATGTCGATTTACTCGTAAAACCGGAGATTATTTCACATGTTATCGCTCTTTGCATAATAAAATCAATTCAGAATGTTAGACTTTCCGCCGCATTTCGTTACAAATGCTCCAAAAATCGCTTATTATGAGAGAGAAGTGATTTTAAAGGGGTATATAACACATCAAAGGCAATAAAAAATATTGGGTGACCTCATTTGGAAATTATTTGATATGGCTTTCTTTGAGGGGGATTATTATTATTCGAGTTTCAAAGTTATAAAAAAATATTGTACAATCCATTGCCGAAAGGCTAATTGAGTTAAACCAAAACTTTTTTATAAAATACACTTTGTGTATAATAAAATTGTCAGAAACATTTCATTCATTCCAGCATTTTTATTTTGTTAAGACTATTTATTTATTTATGACAAAATACAAGGTTTATAAACTTTACGTATAACATTATATTACATTTTATATTTTATTTGTACGAAATATTCCCAATCAGCAAAAGTGCTGGTATGAGGGGATATTATATATAAAAACACAATAGTTTAACAAAATACAACAGGGATGGAGAATACGTTAAAAAAGGGAATATGGAAGTCTAGGCATTTACAGGGCTTATGACCTGTCATTGGCTGGTTTTTAAAAAAAAAAAAAATATTCCAGTAAAAGTGCACAGCTAATTCTACCATATAAACATGAACATAATTATAAATATAAACAAAAATATAACAATAAACATAAATATAAACATAAAATGAAATTTTATATTGCAGCACTTATGGTGGTCTTAACATATCGCGCCATCGCTCGAACAACGGTGAATGGATTCACCCTGCAGTAGCTTGGAGAATTTCGTTATTAGAGTTTTTTAGGCGTTCCCATAGGCTCCAGGCTCTTTGGCGAAGCAGGGCAGCGAAGGTGTTTATTCGTCCACCTGTAAACATTTCAGAGGCACTGCAGTACCTAGGCAATCCGAATAATTGTCTGTATGAGTTGTAGTCGTGATCCTTAATTTATTCCACGCTCCTTGCGTATATTTGTTCCAAAGTTCCGCTGTATACATGGACGTCAAATACGAAGTAAATATGATTTTCTTCACTTCGTTACTGCATTAAAAGAAGCGTCTCGCTAGCATAGAGGCCCTGACATTGATGGCTCTTCTCTGTCTCTCTATGTCCTGATCGTCTTTACAATTATCAGTCAGTATGTGCCCTAGATATTTGACTTTTGCAGTTACCGTTAAACTGTTGTTGTCTAGGAATACAGGTGGTGATGGGTGCACGAACTCTTTATTTATTTATTGACACTTTATATACATATACAATAAATATACATATAAGGGCGGGCATATTGCCTTAAGGCAATTTCTTCCTACCTACCTAAACCGTTCAGTTTGAGAAAATTATAAATATATGGACATATTGAATCCTACAATTTTATACAAAAATTAAAAGCAAAGATTAACAAAAATAAATATTTTTTTTTTTTTTATTTTATTTTATTTAGAAAACATACAGTCATACAAAATCAGTATTAAAAACAACAATTTTTTAACATAAAAAGACCAATTAAGTTTTCATAAATTAAAAAGATATAAACATTAAATGTGACAAAAAATAAAAAATAAATAAGAATTTTAAGTGAAAAAAAGATAATTGTTGACATTTGCATTTTCCATGGAGGTAATAAATTAAAATAAATAAAAATACCGAATGTACACTCCGAGCCATCCACGCACACACATGAACGCACATATAAAACATACACAAACATATACATTACATGCGGCACATATGCATAGCATAAACCACTCAAGATGTACATTCAGCAACTATCCCAAATAATCGACCCCATGAAGAAATTTTCTGTACAAATGCAACGTGCAGTTAAAAATGTCTACATCAATACTGAGTCCGTTATAATTTCTACAGGTGCGTCTAATGAATGAATTCGAGGTATAATTGTTTTTACAAGTTGGTACATAAAAAAGGGAATTTAATCTAGTATAGCGAAGAGGACAACGGAAACTAATATTTTGTAAAAGATACGGCGAATCAACTATGTTATTGAGAATTTTGAAAAGAAAAATTAAATCATATCTAAGGCGCCTTTTTTGTAGTGATTCTATATTAAAATTGATCAAAGATGCGCTGTAATCATTTTCAATGTTACCAAAACGATATTCCAGGCTCCTTATAAATTTCTTTTGAATGTTTTCAATTTGATTAATATATACATTATATTGAGGGGACCATACTAATGAAGCGAATTCGAGTTGACTTCGCACATAAGTATAGTAAAGAAGTTTTAATGTATTTGGTGATGAGAATGGCTTGGAGATTCGTAAGATAAACCCTAGAAGTCTGTACGCCTTATCTACTATTGTATTTATGTGATCTCTAAATAAAAGCTTATCATCCATCAGTACACCCAAATCTCTCGCTTTCATTGAACGATTGACAATTTTCCCAGATAGTTTGTAGTCAAATAGTATACTTTTTTTCTTTCGAGTAAATGACATGACAAGACATTTATCAGAATTCAATAATAACTGATTGTCCTTGCAATAGCAACAGATTCTATCTAAGTCAGCTTGAAGAACTTCGCAATCATTTATTGAAGACACAATTTTAAATACTTTATTGTCATCAGCGTATAGCAAAAAATTTGAGTTTTGAATGCATAAACTTATATCATTGATATAAATAATAAAAAATAAGGGTCCAAGATGCGAACCTTGAGGGACACCTGATGGGATTGGTTTAAATGATGAATTAAATCCCTTGAGTGAGACCGATTGACTGCGGTTACTAATGTAGGAACATATCCAACGATACAGATTCCCCCGTATACCAATGTTCCAAAGCTTGCGAAGTAAGACCGAATGACTTATTTTATCGAAAGCCTTTGAATAATCCGTATATAAAACGTCTACCTGAAAACCTGCATCCATTGCATTCAAAACAATATCGGTAAATTCACAAAGATTTGATTCAACTGACCGTTTCTTATAGAATCCATGTTGATTGGGATTAATATGTGGTTTTATAACATCGAAGAGCTGATCGGTTACTATATTTTCAAGGATTTTACTAAAAATGGGAAGAAGAGAAATGGGTCGATAATTTACTACAAGACTCTTATTTCCTTTTTTATGCACAGGTGTAATATTTGCCTTTTTCCATATTTCAGGAAACGTGCCTTCCTTTATTGATAATTGAAAAAGATAAGTAAGAGGACGCGCAAGCTGTTTAATACATTTAGAAATAAAAAAAGGGTGTATGCCATCAAAGCCAGCACCCTTGCTGACTTTAAGTTTTTTGAGATATTTTGTTACCAATGACTCATTTATTTCTATAGCATTAAGATCAATTACACTATTTTCTTCGGCAGGAACACTACAACTAGATGCATTAGTTTCCAAAAATTCAGAATGGAAATATTCCGCAAAAGCATTACAAATATTCTGACCGCCAATTACCAAATTATCTTTGTAGGACATTTGAAGAGGCACATCACACCCAGCTCGCTTGGACTTGACAAAAGACCAGAAAAGTTTAGGTTCTCGGTTAATGTTATATTCAGCAGTTGTGATAAAATGTAGGTAACATTCCTTATTCGTGCGTTTTTGTCTTTCCCTCAGCAAAGAAAAAGTATGATAATCAGACGCTTGAGAGTACTTTTTCCATTTTTTGTGAAATTTTTTTTTTTCTGAAATTAACTTAATTAGCGGTCGAGTGTACCATGGAGGATATCGGCAATTATTATTTGTGAGACGCTTGGGAACAAAATTGTTTATAACTCCATTTAGAACAACGTAAAATTGCTGGGTTGCGTCTTCCATGTTCAGATTAGACAAAGTATCGAACCAATTAATATCATCTAAATGGGCACAAACATCATCGTAGTTTGCCTTATGAAATAAACGAACAAATCTTTGATTATCGGGAAGAATTTTGAATTGTAAATTGAGCAAAATTACAAGAGTTTTATGATGGGCGTCTTCCAGTGTTAATGGGGATACACATTCGGTGACTACGCAGTCAAAGTTGGAGATAACTAGATCTAGAATACGGCCACGAGTATTGGCATGCGAATTGAACTGGTAGAAGTTATTAAATGACATAAAATTACATAGAGACTTGCTAAGTGGATCATCCTTAGGATCGAGGGTGCAGTGAGTAAAACTGGGATTCGAAAGCCAGGCAGCATTAGATATATTGAAATCACCAATAATCAGGAAAATTTCATTAGGGGACGTTAAGAGTGTGTCGGAAACTTTGTCAAAAAACTCGGATATCACTCGCAAATGTGAATTTCCATGAGGAAAGTAGGAACAGAACATATTTAAGGTTTTGTGATGTGTGATTATGTTTACTTTAATCCAAATAACTTCCGCCGTTAGGTCCCAAGAATCTACTACAGAACTACAAAACATTTTTTTGACAGCTATAAGCACGCCTCCACCGAGAGTCTGTTGTGTTTTCTCATAATCACGGTCTCTTCGAAATACGTTATATCTACTATCAAAAATTTCGCTATCATTGATACTTGGAAGGAGCCATGTTTCAGATAAAAAAATCATATCATAATCATTAATCAAGACGTTATTTAAAAAATCATGAGTTTTGGAGCGAATGCCGCGTACGTTTTGGTAGTAAATAGATAGACTATTTATGGGATTAGCGCCTGAGAATATTAAAATATTTCAACCTATTAAACAATAAACTTAAAATACACCAGTAAAATTGATTTAAATTATATTGGACGCACCTGTAAAATGAGTCTCTATATATCAATGCAGTCACTAAAGGCAAGTAGTTCGCTAAATTATACACATTAAAAAAGTTGAAAATAGTACAAAGAAAAGGTAAAAACAAAAAATAAGGAAAACAAGAAATAACACTAGTCAGCTGCTTCAAAAGTCATATTATTTTTTCAAGATCAGCGTCTGATGAGATTTTGGATATGGGTGATCCTTCATTTTTCCTAAGGAATATGTTGCCATTTTTCACCCAAAGGAATGCGTACTCTTTATCTATTTTCAACTGCCTCGCTTTACGCAGTAAAAGCTTGTTTGCGGGTGTAAGATGCTCGTTAATGAAAATCCGGCTTGCTTCTCCAGATATTCCAACGTCCGCGGATAACAATTTTTTATGAATAAAAAAAAAATAACACTTTACTATGAAGAGAGGAGATGGGATGGGAAGGAAAGAAGAAGGATAAAGGAACAATTTAAATGTTTTGATAGTGACATTTCAATCTTGACTTAAATGTAAATAAAGAAGGGGTGTCTCTAACATTAGTGGGTAGATTATTCCACAATCGAGCGGCTACTACTGTGAAAGAGGAGGCAAAAAAATTAGAGCGATGACAGGGTATTAAAAGAGTTCTCTCGTTACTAGAACGAAGAGATA